>NC_056730.1:907002951-907234015 GCF_019279795.1 Protopterus annectens
TATAAAAGGTAGATCATGTCTCCTAAACCTGATAGACTTCTTTGAAGCAGTCACCAAAGCCATAGACTAGGGTAAGGTGGTTCACACAGCCTATCTGGATCTTGCCAAGGCTTTCGATACTATCCCCCACTCTGGAATTATAGATAAACTCACTAAACTAGGTATAAATCCCTATGTCACAAGATGGGTTGCCAACTGGCTCACTGACAGAACCCACACTGTGAAAGTAGCAGACTCCAAACTTCAGACCAGTGACAAAGTGTAGTACCACAGGCTTCAGTCCTGTGTCCTCTCCTGTTAGCTTGTACTTCAGAGAAGTAGATACCAAACGCAGAAGGTCTTTGGCTAACTAAGTTCGCAGATGACTGCAAACTAAGAGCCATAATCGAAACTCCTAATGATGTGGGCATCCTACAAAAGGGCCTCACTGAGACAGATGCCTGGTGTTAAAGACATGGCCTCAAGCTCAGTGCCAAACAGTGCACTATCATCCCCTTTGGTAAAAACACTGTACCCGTGAACTACAACATAGGCGGTAATAACTTAACACCGAAGTGTTATAAGAGACCTTGGGACACAGGTGGACAGTAGTCTCTCCTTTGATAATCACATCACCACTGTAGTCAGGAAATCCTTCTATGTGGCATACCTCGTCACAAAAGGTTTCTCATCCAGAAAAAAAGAGGTCATTGTTCCCCTCTACTCATCACTCATTAGAACCATTGTAGAGTACTACTCCCCTTTTGCTATGTACCTCATAAGACATCTACAACAACTGGGAAGGCCGCAGAAATACCTCACAAAGAGGATTACCAGCCTCAAACAGATGCCCTACGCAGACTGTCTCAAAAAAAACTCCAGCTTTACTCCGTCGCATATCGCCTACTCAGATGTGATCTCTGCCCAACATACAAAGCTATGTCAAACCCAGAGCTGCTTGACATGCTCCACTTAAAAAAAGTCCCAATTCCTCTGAGCTACACGCTCTAGGGACCTAAACCTTGTCACCACAATAAACAGAACATGTCCGAGGGATAGATTCCTGTCCCAGAGACGTCCCATACTCTGGAATAAACTACCTATCTCTATCGAACAAAGCTCCTCATTAGTACTCTTCAAGAAAAATTGTGATGACTGGATGGAAAATAGGAAATTCAATCCGGGGATCACTTCTGTGGCTTTACTCTACAGTGGCACAGGAAAATAATTTTCTTGGGTGGCAAAAGTCAGGGTCCTTTATTGGCTGGGCTTGTATAGGCCCTAGGGCTGATAGCTTAGTATCTGCCTATGAACCTAATGTTTTTCAGATATGGTTTGCAGTGGTGTATGGTCTTTTTTACATGTATGTCTTTTCTGCAGATGTATTTGTGGACTTGCTTGCAATTAATATAGTATTGCATTTTCTTTTCTGTCTGAGCATCTGTCTTTTGTGGATCTGTAAATTATCTCTTTTCCTGGAATTTACTTAGCAACACTGCTGACATATCTTTAACTTTATATTTTAAACATTTCAAAAACACGCCCAAGTGATAATTTTAAATGTCAAGCTTCAGTTTGTCCGATAGAATATGAGCCACGTTACTCCAATTTTACGTTTGCTTTTATTTAACTTGAATTCATTTGTTTTAATCTTTTCAGTAGATGTGTCAGTAGACTTCCTATTGACAGAATGGGAAAAAACCCAGGAGAAGCTCCTCACACCAACAAACATGTGTATACTAACTCTGAGATAGCCATACCTCAGGGGAAAAGGGAGCATTCCAGAAAATGACCATCTTGGACTTTAGCCAAGCAAGCAATCTTGCGTATACATTTAGTCTCGCTCTACCCGGATCCAGCATTTCAAATGGCTTCCATATCAATGTCTTGTGCTCTTCTCTTCTCTGACCTTTAAGGTCACATGTTAAGTTTACAGCAGTTTCCAAACTTGCACTTAGTAGTGCAGCAGCTCTTTGGAAAAGCTGTGTTGCTGATAAAATACCAAATTGAAGTTTAAGGAATTCTTTACCTTCCTAGCGGTGTGTTAAATCTATACAGTTTGAACTTTCTTTGCCTAGTTCATCTGCCAGAATTTCTGGTGTACACTTTATACTGAAAAGAAGTTTGCATTTGGGATCCAGTCCATTCCCTCATCTCTAAGCATTGGGTAGTGCTCTTTTTAAACACTTCATTCAGATCTTGCAGATCAGTGTACGTGTGGATCTTTGCATGCTTCTGTGTTTGTAGCCATATCGTTTACCCTGTTTGGCTGTAGTTTCTTATCAAAACCTAAAGTTTTTATTGTATTCAGTTTCTACTAGGAATGCATGTATCTGCTGTGGCTCTGCAGAGCAGCTGAAATTTCTGTGTAGCAGCTTCTACCTCTGCCCATTCTTCTATATTTGCAGTAAATTTTGCTTAGTTCATAGGTTCATACTAGGCTATCTGGGCATTTATAAGCCTAGCCCAATTGTGTTTAGCTTACGCCACCCCTTGATTTGAGTATACTGTGCCCTTTTTAAAGTTTAGTTTACTGTGCCTCTGTCTAATAGTGACACGAAAGTAATCCCTGGGACAAACCTACGATCCCCATCCACTCATCAAGATTCTTCTTGAAGAGAGTCAGTGAGGTGCTCTGCCTAACATGAATTGGAATTCTATTCCAGAGCGAAGGGAGCCTCTGGGTTATGGATCTGTCCCTCCAGCATGTTCTATTTATTTCTGTGCTGAGGTTAAAGTCCCTCGGTAGTGGCTCTAAGGGATTTAGATTTACTGAGGTGGAGCATGTCCATTAATTCTGGGTTGGACATAGCTTTATATGTCAGGCATAGATCGCCTCGAAGTAGGCGGTATGCAACTTGAGTAGAGCTCGAAGTTTTTAACCGAGCAGCATATGACATCTGTTTGAGTCCCTTGATCCTCCTGGTGAGGTACTTTTGGGGTCTTTCTAATTGTTGCAGGTGTCGGGTAAGGTACATCCCAAAGGGGCATTGTATTCTATGATGGGCCTGATGAGGGATGAATAAAGGCACGATTACCTCTCTTGATCTAGATGTGAATCCTTTCATGATGAGGTGGGCTATGTAGAAGGTCTTTCTGACCACTTTGGCAATGTGGTTGTCAAAGGAGAGATTGCTATCAACTTGGGTCCCCAGATCCTAATTACTTTCTCTGTACTTAGTGGGTTACCACCTATGTGGTAATTTGTGGGCACATTGTTTTGCCAAAGGTATGACTATACACTTTTGGCATTTAGCTTTAGCACCAGTTATCAGTCTCCAGCTGACACAAACATCCTTCAAAAAGGTCTTGCAGAGAGTCGATTATGGCGCCCAGTTTGCAGTCATCTGCGAACTTGGTGAGCCATAGTCCTCCACGTTGGCCTGTACCTCAGAAAAGTAAATACCGAACAAGAGAGGTCCCAGGTCAGAACCTTGTGGGATGCCACTTGTGACCGGTTTCGAGTCTGACATGGCTCCAGCAACTCTGACTCTGTGGGTTCTGTCTTTGAGCCAGTTTGCGACCCATCTTATGACATAGGAGTTTATATTTAGGCTGGATAGCTTATCTATGATGCCCAAGTGGGGTATTGTCAAATGCCTTTGCGAGGTCCAGATAGGCTGTGTGGGCTACCCTCCTTTCATCTATGGCCTTGGTGACTGTTTCGAAGAAGTCGACCAGGTTCAAAAGGCAGGATCTGCCCTTGACTAAGCCAAATTGGGTAGGATCTAGTGTCTGTAGGTCCCCAATGTCTTTGTGAGTACCATGATGATCCTCTCCATAGCCTTGCAGACTAGTCTAGTCAGGCTTATGGGGCGATAGTTTCCAGGGTCTGCAGAGGGGCCACCTTTGTGGAGTGGGACCACTGATGCTGCAATGCCATTCTTTGGGCACATATCCTGTAGTGAGGCTGAGATTGTACAGCAGTTTTACTTGAGGGATTAGTCTTCTTGGAGTTCGTGTAGGACGCAACCTGGGACGCCATCTGGTCCCATGGAAGCAGTGTTTTTTGCTTTGGAGAGGGTGGCCTTCACCTGAGCATCAGAGATGTTTGGGAGGCTGCACTCTACTGGGATAGATACTTGCTCTTTTGGGGGTGAGGGGTGGAGAAGTTTGCCCTGAACCTGTCTGCCAGGATATTGGTGATATCTGTGGGTTCAGTGTATTTTTTGTCATTTAGAATCAACTCGGAACAAGTCTGGGAGTTGCATCCCAGGTTCCTAACATAACTGAAAAAAGCCTTATGATTGCCTTTAGTGTCCTGTGCAATTTTTCTCTCTAAGCTGGCCTTGGAGGATTTTATGAGGGATCTTAATTTTTTGCTAGTACTGATCAGAGATGCCTTCCCTTTTAGGGATTTTGCTCTATCATGTAGTAGCTTCCTCCTTCTGTTGTACAGTTTATTTATGGCTGGGGTCCACCAGACTGGACGCCAGCCTTTGGATGATTGGGTCTTGATTTTGTTTGGGATAGCATGATCCATGCATTCCTGGAGATGTCCGTGAGATGCGTTTATATAGGATTCTGCAGTTTGGGCCATAGTTTCCACTGGCCCTGGGTCCTTGAAGGATTCCACTTCAGTTTTGAGAAGTGTGAAGTTCGCTTTTGAGAAGTTTTTCACTGTGGATCTGAAGTAGGCAGACTTCATTTGTCTAAACCTGTGGGTATCTGATCTGAGCCGGCATTTCAAAAGCTTTGGATCCGAGCTCCTAGCTCCTCCTCTACCCATAATCCCCTGCCAAGCCCTAACTGACCTCAGATTTCGTTTGCGTTTCAAGTAGCAGTTCTCGAGCTCCTGGCAGCAATTACTGTTCAGATAAGTTGTGAAAAAAAAAAAAAAAAAAACTTTAAAGTTTTACACTCTTTTTAGTTGTGTGTGTGTGTGTGTGTTTAGGCTTTCCTCTCTTTACCTTAAAACTTTTCTTGGGTTTGCGTAGTTTTGTGTGAGTTTACAGTTTCTTTTGTGTGTTAGGCCTATAGGGTGTACCATGGCAGAAGCCCCTAAGGCAGTTTTCTCAAATGTGCCGAGTGTGGCCACAAGCTGTCCCCAGCTGATGGCCATACTCGTTCATGCTTGGGGTTGAACACCTGTCATCTGGATTTGTACCATATGCGCAGGGTTCAACCCCAGCTTTAAGGAAGCGGAGGTCGGTTAGTACTGGCGGGACTTCTCCTCCAGATGCGCGGCCTCTGCCCCCTGTTAGCCAGCAACCTACCACGGGTGCTTGGTCTCCCCAGCAGGGACTCAACCTCCCTCCAAGAAGCCGGAGGATAGGGAGACCATTAGAGAGAAGGAGAGACAGAGGAGAGACATAGGAGAGGCACCACAAGCGGCCGAGACCTCATGCTCGGCCCCTCCGTCTAAGCTGGCCTCTCCTGTGTCTTCTAGATCTCCTCCTCCTCGCTCCATTCCCTCGGTTCTCTTCCGGACCGAGGAGGAGGAGACTAGCCCAGTGAGGTCCCCAGGCTCTCTGGGTCCGCTTCGGTGGCCTCATCTGAAGCCACTTTCTCAATGTCAGAAGCAGACATGGACGGATGATGAGGTGTTTCATCAGGCCCAGATGCAAATGGGAGTGCTCTTTAGCCCCCAACCGGGAGGCTTGACCCCATTTTCGCCCCTTGGCTCCTTCTCCGACCCGTTTCGGGTTCGGAGCTGTCGAGCCGGGCAGAGTTGGATCCGGGGTGGTTCAGATCCGATTGGTGGCGCACCTCAGATCCGATCCATCCCTTGAGTGCTTCGGGTGCCGGACCCGACCTCTCGGAGCCGAGGCCTAGCCTTGGATCCGAGGGAGCTGGTGTGTCTTGACTCCGTCTAGGTCGGGCACATCGGTCTCGGATCGACAGTCTCGGCTCGCTCCGATCCGTCGTCTGATCCAGTGGGGTCGGCTCTCGGGCTTAGAGGCCGGCTCTCCCTCGGCTTTCGACGTAGTGGAAAGGGCACTGTTGAGGACTACCGGACCCCCGGTCTCTGCCGCGGCTCCACCCCGCACTCCCTTGCAGCTGGGCCAGGCTCCCATCAGCCGGTCCCAGGGAAAGCCCGCCTCTATGTCTGGCTGCTGAAGAGGACTCCTCGGACACTCCCCCCGAGGAAGTGCCTCGGAAGCGTAAGTGTAAAAGGAGACACGTGGACTCCCCTGAGTCCATTACCAAAGACACAGACTTGGATGAAGGGAGGGCTCCCAAGGTCACCTCGAGGACGCCTCTTTGGAGACATTATGGAGTTGCTTAGAATCGGGGTGGTCTGCCCCCAAGGCCTCCTCAGACGAGTCTGTGTTCTTGGAGGCATTCGAGGCGGGCCCATCTACCTCTTGGGTGCCCCCTCCTGCCGATCCTCTGGTGGACCTTATTTCCACCAGAGCATGGAAGGAACCGGACACCGTTGAGCCTGTCCCCAAGCGTCCGGATCGAATCCTGAGCCCACGGATCGTGACTCCATTGGAGCAAGGGCCCCCCGGTAGATGCTATGATGATGGCCACAGCCACAAAGAGGGAATTAGCCCAGGAAAGTCCCTCTATGCATCCTCCGAGCAAAGAGTCCCGCTCGATGGATCGCATTGGGAAGCGAGCTTTTAGTTCAACCTTCTCTTTGAGAGCGCTGAACTACATGGCACATGTCATCAGGATGCAGCGGGACCTGATTAAAGAGTACGCGACATCTCCCCCAGAGTCCATGTCTGTGGAGGACAAGCACGTGTACTCCACCATGTAACCACTCAGATCAGTTTCTAATACTTCTATGCGGCTACTTTCTCACGCAACTGAGGGTGCCGCTAGAGCTAGTGGAGCGGGCCTCGTCATGAGGCGTCAGGCCTGGCTCCGCCACTGTGACTTTGCAGAGCCCTTCAAAGTGACCTTCGTGAATGCCCCCTTTGATGGTTCTGCCCTGTTTGGCAAAACTGTTCGCGAAACGTTAGTCCAGAGCGAGAAGGACGGGAAGACGCTGTCTGCCGTCGGAGTCCGCTTCTCAGCTCCCCAGAGGTCCTTCTCGAAGAACCAAAAGGGACAGAAGAAGATGTGGTTCCAGAAGCTCCAGCAATCCCAACCTGCTCTGGACAACCAGTCCTTCCGTGGCAGAGAAGGACAGGGAGGTCGCCGTCCTAGAGGCAGAGGGGCTTCTAGGAACTTTGGGTCCAGAGAACCCTTCTCTGACAGACCCACGCAACAGCCCTGAAGGGTTGCCCGGCTGTCCATCTCTGGAGGCAGTCGGGGGGGTGTTTTTCAAGGCACCTGACATCTTGGGAGTCAATCACGTCAGACCGTTGGGTGCTTCGTGTGATATCCAGAGGTTATGCCATTCCCCTGAGCAAAATCCCCAGATCCCGAAGCCTCCCTGATGTACCACCCGACCAAAGGGAGGCAGCAGCTGTCGAAATCGAGCAGCTGTTAGAAAAAAGAGCCATCCAGCGCGTCCCCTGAGATCAGACCGGATCAGGGTTTTACTCCAGGTTCTTCTTGGTGCCAAAGAAAACGGGGGACTTAAGACCGATCTTAGACCTTTCCCTGCTGAACCTGTCTGTAACCAAGCAAAAGTTCCAGATGGTCACTCTACAATCTATACTCCCCCTTTTGCGGGAGAACGATTGGATGTGCTCTATCGACCTCAAGGACGCGTAGTACCACATTCGGATGGACAGACGGTCCAGGAGGTTCCTTCGCTTCCGGCTGGGAGCCAGCCACTACCAGTTCAGGGTCCTTCCCTTTGGTCTCACCTCTGCCCCCAGGGTGTTCACCAAGGTACTAGCAGTGGTAGCTGCCCACCTGAGACTCCAGGGATTACAGGTCTTTCCGTACCTGGACGACTGGCTCCTCATGGCATCATCAAGGCATCTACTGTGCTCAGCCAGGGACTATTTCCTCCTTATAGCCCCGAGGCTGGGCATCACCATAAACTGGGAAAAATCTTTACTGCATCCCACACAACTTATAGATTTCATAGGAGGAAGGTTGGACACAAGATCAATGCAGGCCTTCCTCACTCCAGATCGACTGTCCAGCCTGAGGTGTCCTATCACAGCAGTCCTGCAACCATTTCCGACGGCGGCTTCGGTCCTGAGGGCCCTGGGTTCAATGGCAGCAGCTATTCCACTTCTCCATGCTCGCTTACACATGCGGGTTCTTCAATGGACCCTACAGGTCCAGTGGTCTCCGCTGTACTCTTCCCTCAACAGCCCGATAGCTGTCAGCAAGGCATGCAGGGACTCCCTGTTTTGGTGGCTCCAGTCACCGGAGCTCCTAGCAGGGAGACCCTTTTGTGCAACATTCCCCCTAGCCACTGTGACCACGGACGCTTCTCGCCTCGGGTGGGGGGGGCAATCTGCGGGCAAGATTGTCCAAGGCACGTGGAACAGTTCAGAGACCTCGTTGCATATAAATGTCCTGGAGATGAGGGCGGTGCTCTTAGCGTTGCAAGCACTTCACAGCCTTCTCCCTGCAGGGACTATTGCGATCCAGACGGACAACATGTCGGTAGTCTGGTACATCAACAAGCAGGGGGGAACCAGGTCCTATTCCCTTTGTCGAGAGGCCATGAGAGTCTAGGAATGGGCAATCTCCACCAAACGCTTTCTTGTAGCAACGCACATTCCGGGAAGGTCCAACATCCTTGCGGACAAGCTCAGTCGCACCATTCTTTCTCCTCACGAGTGGTCTCTCAATCCTTTGGAAGCGAAGAAGATTTTTGCCGTCTGGGGGCAACCCTGTTGCGATCTTTTTACTTCTCACTCAAACGCCAAATGTGACAGTTTCTTCGCTCTGCTTCCCCCACCTGGGGAATCCCCGAGAGACGCACTGGTGCATGCTTGGCCTCCCGGTCTCCTTTATGCTTATCCTCCACTACCTCTAATGCAGAGGCTCTTGCAGAAAGCCAACAGTTTGGGGAGCAGAATGATTCTCATTGCCCCATTCTGGCCTCGTCAGCCTTGGTTCCCTTATGTATGGTCTCACAAAGTGAATCCGCCCTGGATTCTAGATCGATCGGATCTCATTTCCCATCCTCAAGGGCTCCCATTCGAATCTACACATCTTGAGATTGGCAGCCTGGCTGCACCAGTTGCATCCTTGATTAGGACTCCCGGTATCTCATCACCTGTTGAGGCCATTTTAGTGGCGGCTCATAAACCTTCCACTAGGAAGGTTTACGGAGCAAATGGAAAAGGTTTTCTATTTGGGCGACTCAGAACAATGTTGATCCTTTTTCTGCACCAATGTCTGCGGTACTGGACTTCTTAGACCTCTTTCATCAGGGGGCCAGTTCTTCCACGGCAAAGGTACAAATGGCAGCGATTTCCCATTATCATGTGGGTCATGAGTCAGCTCCCCTCATGACTGCCAAAACTTTGCAAGACCTTTCTTAAAGGAATTTTTCTGTTGAGGCCTGGTCAAAGAAGCTGTGCCACCTTGGGACCTATCTTTTAGTCCTACAGACCACTGCTCCTCCCTTTGAGCCTGCAGCTTCTGTAGATCTAAAGTACCTTTCCTGGAAGACTGCCTTCTTGGTAGCCATCACCTCAGCCAGAAGAGTGTCGGAACTCCAGGCTCTATGCGTCAAACCGCCTTACCTCTCCTTTTTTCCCGATAGGGTGTTCCTCGGGACCAATCCTTCTTTTCTTCCAAAAGTTTCTTCGGAATCTAATATTAACCAATCAATCAATTTACCTGTTTTTTTCCCCAACTATAAAAACAAAGGAGAATATAAGCTGCATTCTTTAGATGTTCACAGACAATTGTGCTTCTACATTCACAGAACGGCTGGTCATAGACAGTCAGATCAACTGTTCGTCTCCTTTGCTAAATTTGCTATGGGTAAAGCAGTCTCCAAAGTCACACTGTCGAGATGGATTGCTAATTGTATTTTGCAGGCTTATGACACTTCAGGTAGGCCTGCTCCTCGGAGGGTTACAGCTCACTCTACTAGGGCAGTTTCCACTTCAGCCGCTTTTAAGTCCCGAGTGCCATTGGATGATATCTGTGCAGTAGCCACTTGGGCCTCGTCTCATACCTTCATTTCTCATTATAAGGTGGATGTTGTTTTCAGGGGGAGAGCATCCTTTGGCTCAGCGGTGCTCCGGAACATCCTTCCATGATGGCAAGATTTAGGTAGCTGGGGACTCTGTCCCACAGGTTGCAGACAAATGAAGTCTGCCTACTCCAGATTTAGAAGTTATGTACTCACCATAACGTTCCATCTGAGTAGGTGCCTTCATTCGGATGCAACTATCCCTCCATCCCCTGACCTATATAGAGTAAGAGTTTATTCCTGTGTTCAGGTATTTTTTATACTAGTATTCACTAGGCAAACTCAATCTGAGGTCAGTTAGGGCTTGGCAGGGGATTATGGGTAGAGGGAGGAGTTAAGAGCTCGGATCCTAAGCTTTTGAAATGCCGGCTCGGATCCGATACCCACAGGTTGCATCCAAATGAAGTCACCTACTCAGATGGAACGCTATGGTGAGTACATAACTTCTAATTTCTGGGCTGGGGTAGGGTCGGGATGTGGATATCCAGTGAAATTAATTTATGGACAAAATGATCTAAAATATTAGAATTATTTTGTGGTTTTGATTTGAATAAGGTCCTTGTATTTGTAATACCTTTATTAAATTATTTAAGACCTAGTTAAGTACATTAACAGAGAAAGAAAACAAACTATGTTAACATTTTTCATTTGGGCTAACACAATATATATAATACATATTTTCTTTGCTACTATCATCAGTCCGTCTTTGTGAAAATATTGCTGCCATCCCTTCTCTATTTCCTGAACTTTATTATGCATGTATTGTTCCCACAATTCCAATTTACTAGAATTTGCTCATTCCTTTTCTAAAGATCCATCTTCCTATTCCCTCTTTTTAGTATTCACTATTCCTTAAATACAGTTGGTATAGACTTTGTTACTTTTTCTAGTAATTGCTTTTTGGCAGCCAAAATTTATAACAGCTTTGGAGTTTTGCTGTTTGTTTGAATCACAGTTTGTTTTGGGGAGTACATGAACTTACAGTTGTGGGTTGTATACTGTGATACAGAACAGTCTTTTACTTTCAAATAGGAACCAAGCCATCAGTTAGTACAGTACTCTGCAGCCTTGTATCTGCTTCAGCATGTTTACAGAATATGTTGCATCAAAACTGGTTTTGTGACTAGACTATTTGGTCCTAGTATCTAATGAGAGTTTTGCCGGAACAGGAAGAAATTTATTTCCAGAGCTTTTTCAGTTCTTGTGTATAACTTGAATTTTGCAGAGATGTAATGCCAACAGAGATGTTAACTTTCAGAAACAGGGTTGTGGAGCCAAAGAGTTTGGTTTGCTAAGTGACCCTAATGCCAGAGATGTCAGACCTGTGTTGGTTTTGCAGCAAGAGTGCTTCTGTAGGTCCAGCATTAGGTGAGTACCTATATGTATTGTTTGTGTCCCACTACCAATGAGATTGGTAGCTGCAGAGAATGAGAAATTAGTACTGCTAATGAAAACTTCTCAAAAATGCATGTCACATTTTATCAGCAGTAAGTGGTATAAGATCTGACATCTATTCAAGTATGTAAACACTCAATTAAAATACTTAATATTAAGCTTACCAACTGGTATTTTAAAAGCTTGAGTCATGTGGTTTGTAGAAACCATACTTTGGAATTGTGATGTCTAATAGTTTTGTCAAGTTGTACAACATTACAAGCAGTTTCTTACAGCTGTCCTATTAGCACTGAAAGCCATATGATAGCCCCCATTTTATAGTTGTACATTCTGTGAGGCAAGGTGTATTACACTGGTCATTTTAAAATTACCTTAACAGTATTAAAAGTGTCATGCATATACATATGGTATATATTTTATCTTAAATAATGTTCTATATATTTAGAAGACATTTTTAGTGAATGTGTTGTTTCAAGCCTTGGTAATCAAGATCAGCTTTGAACAGCCCAACCAGTTCTGGATATTTTTTCTTTATTTTGAGGCAGTTCTTGCACTTTGGATTTTTATGGAGGCCTGAAGAAGCCTGTGAAAACGCCTGACTCTTATGGTTCCCACAGACTCTGTTCCCATATAATATTATGGGTTATGACAGTTCAGGATGTTGGCTTATTGAAACTTTGACATGTTTGTCTTAACATATTTCCTTCTGTACACCTTTCCCATCTTCCCCACAAATGACATAGGATCTTGAGTTAGCTGCTTGACCAGGTAACAGCGCTTCAAACTATAAAATTTTCAGTCACTTTTGTACTCTTAACTCTCCAACTTGTAAGTCTGATAATTTTCTCCATTTTTTTTTTTTTTTGCACTTTAGATTGATGTGCAGGCATCAGTAGTGCTACTGACTTAGTTTGCTTTTCATATTTTTTCTGCCCATTAGCAATTGAGCTTACTAAATTTTTATTAGCTGTAATGGATTATTCTTGTATCCTAAAATTGTGAGGTGACAATTTTCAAAGCTCTGTTATCTTTTGCTTTTTCTCATGAGGATTTTTTTTTAATCTGGATAATTCTGTGCCCGTGCTTTGTTGTGTAGGCTGAATATTGTCTAAATATTCACCCATGCAGAGATATCTGCATTCTTGATGACATTTGTAGCTTACACGTCATGTATTCCCTGTCTCAAAAGTATAGACTTCAATACAGTAATTGCAAGAGTTTGTTATTTTGATTATTACGTGTAACTTGGAATAATCTACATACTGATCGTCTTTGACTTGGAACAAATTGATGCCCAGCTGACTGCACAGCAGAAGATGTTGTTCACTGGAAGGATGACTGTGGAGTTTCAGATAATTTGTCTTAAGGAATGTATTGTAGGTGGCACGACTGTGTACTACTGTTATTGTTTGAGTAAGCATCTATAGCCAGTACATTATTTTTTGTATAGTTTACAATTTTCTGTTCCCATGTGTGATTGCCATGCAGTTATATTTCAGTTGATTTAGGCACAACAAAGTTAAGCAGTTGTTAAAGGTTTAATGTTTTTCTTAAATTCAATCTTGCTCATTTCCTGATTTTTCTTTCCCTAGCCTCTTATTGTAATGTGTTGCAGTAACAACATTTGTGTGTCCTGTATATCTTTAAAATTCTGTTACTTTTTTTAATTAGTAACTGCAGAATTATCCAAAGCATCCACAGTGGTTTTACGAACAGATCATCTGATGTTCACAAATCTGTCTACGTAGTTTATTTTGTTTTTAATTACTAATTCATTAGGTTAAGTAACATTTTCTGCAGTGTAGGGGCTGCCTCTTACAAAGACATTGGTAATATCCAAACTCTGGACCCCACCCAGTTCGGCTTATAAAAGGTAGATCATGTCTCCTAAACCTGATAGACTTCTTTGAAGCAGTCACCAAAGCCATAGACTAGGGTAAGGTGGTTCACACAGCCTATCTGGATCTTGCCAAGGCTTTCGATACTATCCCCCACTCTGGAATTATAGATAAACTCACTAAACTAGGTATAAATCCCTATGTCACAAGATGGGTTGCCAACTGGCTCACTGACAGAACCCACACTGTGAAAGTAGCAGACTCCAAACTTCAGACCAGTGACAAAGTGTAGTACCACAGGCTTCAGTCCTGTGTCCTCTCCTGTTAGCTTGTACTTCAGAGAAGTAGATACCAAACGCAGAAGGTCTTTGGCTAACTAAGTTCGCAGATGACTGCAAACTAAGAGCCATAATCGAAACTCCTAATGATGTGGGCATCCTACAAAAGGGCCTCACTGAGACAGATGCCTGGTGTTAAAGACATGGCCTCAAGCTCAGTGCCAAACAGTGCACTATCATCCCCTTTGGTAAAAACACTGTACCCATGAACTACAACATAGGCGGTAATAACTTAACACCGAAGTGTTATAAGAGACCTTGGGACACAGGTGGACAGTAGTCTCTCCTTTGATAATCACATCACCACTGTAGTCAGGAAATCCTTCTATGTGGCATACCTCGTCACAAAAGGTTTCTCATCCAGAAAAAAAGAGGTCATTGTTCCCCTCTACTCATCACTCATTAGAACCATTGTAGAGTACTACTCCCCTTTTGCTATGTACCTCATAAGACATCTACAACAACTGGGAAGGCCGCAGAAATACCTCACAAAGAGGATTACCAGCCTCAAACAGATGCCCTACGCAGACTGTCTCAAAAAAAACTCTAGCTTTACTCCGTCGCATATCGCCTACTCAGATGTGATCTCTGCCCAACATACAAAGCTATGTCAAACCCAGAGCTGCTTGACATGCTCCACTTAAAAAAAGTCCCAATTCCTCTGAGCTACACGCTCTAGGGACCTAAACCTTGTCACCACAATAAACAGAACATGTCCGAGGGATAGATTCCTGTCCCAGAGACTTCCCATACTCTGGAATAAACTACCTATCTCTATCGAACAAAGCTCCTCATTAGTACTCTTCAAGAAAAATTGTGATGACTGGATGGAAAATAGGAAATTCAACTGGGATCACTTCTGTGGCTTTACTCTACAGTGGCACAGGAAAATAATTTTCTTGGGTGGCAAAAGTCAGGGTCCTTTATTGGCTGGGCTTGTATAGGCCCTAGGGCTGATAGCTTAGTATCTGCCTATGAACCTAATGTTTTTCAGATATGGTTTGCAGTGGTGTATGGTCTTTTTTACATGTATGTCTTTTCTGCAGATGTATTTGTGGACTTGCTTGCAATTAATATAGTATTGCATTTTCTTTTCTGTCTGAGCATCTGTCTTTGTGGATCTGTAAATTATCTTTTCCAGGAATTTACTTAGCAACACTGCTGACATATCTTTAACTTTATATTTTAAACATTTCAAAAACACGCCCAAGTGATAATTTTAAATGTCAAGCTTCAGTTTGTCCGATAGAATATGAGCCACGTTACTCCAATTTTACGTTTGCTTTTATTTAACTTGAATTCATTTGTTTTAATCTTTTCAGTAGATGTGTCAGTAGACTTCCTATTGACAGAATGGGAAAAAACCCAGGAGAAGCTCCTCACACCAACAAACGTGTATACTAACTCTGAGATAGCCATACCTCAGGGGAAAAGGGAGCATTCCAGAAAATGACCATCTTGGACTTTAGCCAAGCAAGCAATCTTGCGTATACATTTAGTCTCGCTCTACCCGGATCCAGCATTTCAAATGGCTTCCATATCAATGTCTTGTGCTCTTCTCTTCTCTTCTCTGACCTTTAAGGTCACATGTTAAGTTTACAGCAGTTTCCAAACTTGCAGTTAGTAGTGCAGCAGCTCTTTGGAAAAGCTGTGTTGCTGATAAAATACCAAATTGAAGTTTAAGGAATTCTTTACCTTCCTAGCGGTGTGTTAAATCTATACAGTTTGAACTTTCTTTGCCTAGTTCATCTGCCAGAATTTCTGGTGTACACTTTATACTGAAAAGAAGTTTGCATTTGGGATCCAGTCCATTCCCTCATCTCTAAGCATTGGGTAGTGCTCTTTTTAAACACTTCATTCAGATCTTGCAGATCAGTGTACGTGTGGATCTTTGCATGCTTCTGTGTTTGTAGCCATATCGTTTACCCTGTTTGGCTGTAGTTTCTTATCAAAACCTAAAGTTTTTATTGTATTCAGTTTCTACTAGGAATGCATGTATCTGCTGTGGCTCTGCAGAGCAGCTGAAATTTCTGTGTAGCAGCTTCTACCTCTGCCCATTCTTCTATATTTGCAGTAAATTTTGCTTAGTTCATAGGTTCATACTAGGCTATCTGGGCATTTATAAGCCTAGCCCAATTGTGTTTAGCTTACGCCACCCCTTGATTTGAGTATACTGTGCCCTTTTTAAAGTTTAGTTTACTGTGCCTCTGTCTAATAGTGACACGAAAGTAATCCCTGGGACAAACCTACGATCCCCCATCCACTCATCAAGATTCTTCTTGAAGAGAGTCAGTGAGGTGCTCTGCCTAACATGAATTGGAATTCTATTCCAGAGCGAAGGGAGCCTCTGGGTTATGGATCTGTCCCTCCAGCATGTTCTATTTATTTCTGTGCTGAGGTTAAAGTCCCTCGAGCGCGTGGCTCTAAGGGATTTAGATTTACTGAGGTGGAGCATGTCCATTAATTCTGGGTTGGACATAGCTTTATATGTCAGGCATAGATCGCCTCGAAGTAGGCGGTATGCAACTGAGTAGAGCTCGAGTTTTTTTAACCGAGCAGCATATGACATCTGTTTGAGTCCCTTGATCCTCCTGGTGAGGTACTTTTGGGGTCTTTCTAATTGTTGCAGGTGTCGGGTAAGGTACATCCCAAAGGGGGCATTGTATTCTATGATGGGCCTGATGAGGGATGAATAAAGGGGCACGATTACCTCTCTTGATCTAGATGTGAATCCTTTCATGATGAGGTGGGCTATGTAGAAGGTCTTTCTGACCACTTTGGCAATGTGGTTGTCAAAGGAGAGATTGCTATCAACTTGGGTCCCCAGATCCCTAATTACTTTCTCTGTACTTAGTGGGTTACCACCTATGTGGTAATTTGTGGGCACATTGTTTTTGCCAAAGGGTATGACTATACACTTTTTGGCATTTAGCTTTAGCACCAGTTATCAGTCTCCAGCTGACACAAACATCCTTCAAAAAGGTCTTGCAGAGAGTCGATTATGGCGCCCAGTTTGCAGTCATCTGCGAACTTGGTGAGCCATAGTCCTCCCACGTTGGCCTGTACCTCAGAAAAGTAAATACCGAACAAGAGAGGTCCCAGGTCAGAACCTTGTGGGATGCCACTTGTGACCGGTTTCGAGTCTGACATGGCTCCAGCAACTCTGACTCTGTGGGTTCTGTCTTTGAGCCAGTTTGCGACCCATCTTATGACATAGGAGTTTATATTTAGGCTGGATAGCTTATCTATGATGCCCAAGTGGGGTATTGTCAAATGCCTTTGCGAGGTCCAGATAGGCTGTGTGGGCTACCTTCCTTTCATCTATGGCCTTGGTGACTGTTTCGAAGAAGTCGACCAGGTTCAAAAGGCAGGATCTGCCCTTGACTAAGCCAAATTGGGTAGGATCTAGTGTCTGTAGGTCCCCAATGTCTTTGTGAGTACCATGATGATCCTCTCCATAGCCTTGCAGACTAGGCTAGTCAGGCTTATGGGGCGATAGTTTCCAGGGTCTGCAGAGGGGCCACCTTTGTGGAGTGGGACCACTGATGCTGTACGCCATTCTTTGGGCACATATCCTGTAGTGAGGCTGAGATTGTACAGCAGTTTTACTTGAGGGATTAGTCTTCTTGGAGTTCGTGTAGGATGCAACCTGGGACGCCATCTGGTCCCATGGAAGCAGTGTTTTTTGCTTTGGAGAGGGTGGCCTTCACCTGAGCATCAGAGATGTTTGGGAGGCTGCACTCCACTGGGATAGATACTTGCTCTTTTGGGGGTGAGGGGTGGAGAAGTTTGCCCTGAACCTGTCTGCCGGGATATTGGTGATATCTGTGGGTTCAGTGTATTTTTTGTCATTTAGAATCAACTCGGAACAAGTCTGGGAGTTGCATCCCAGGTTCCTAACATAACTGAAAAAAGCCTTATGATTGCCTTTAGTGTCCTGTGCAATTTTTCTCTCTAAGCTGGCCTTGGAGGATTTTATGAGGGATCTTAATTTTTTGCTAGTACTGATCAGAGATGCCTTCCCTTTTAGGGATTTTGCTCTATCATGTAGTAGCTTCCTCCTTCTGTTGTACAGTTTATTTATGGCTGGGGTCCACCAGACTGGACGCCAGCCTTTGGATGATTGGGTCTTGATTTTGTTTGGGATAGCATGATCCATGCATTCCTGGAGATGTCCGTAGAATGCGTTTATATAGGATTCTGCAGTTTGGGCCATAGTTTCCACTGGCCCTGGGTCCTTGAAGGATTCCACTTCAGTTTTGAGAAGTGTGAAGTTCGCTTTTGAGAAGTTTTTCACTGTGGATCTGAAGTAGGCAGACTTCATTTGTCTGCAACCTGTGGGTATCTGATCTGAGCCGGCATTTCAAAAGCTTTGGATCTGAGCTCCTAGCTCCTCCCTCTACCCATAATCCCCTGCCAAGCCCTAACTGACCTCAGATTTCGTTTGCCGCGTTTCAAGTAGCAACGGATTCCTCGAGCTCCTGGCAGCAATTACTGTTCAGATAAGTTGTGAAAAAAAAAAAAAAAAAAACTTTAAAGTTTTACACTCTTTTTAGTTGTGTGTGTGTGTGTTTAGGCTTTCCTCTCTTTACCTTAAAACTTTTCTTCGGGTTTTGCGTAGTTTTGTGTGAGTTTTCAGTTTCTTTTGTGTGTTAGGCCTATAGGGTGTACCATGGCAGAAGCCCCTAAGGCAGTTTTCTCAAAATGTACCGAGTGTGGCCACAAGCTGTCCCCAGCTGATGGCCATACTCAAGCAAATGCTTGGGGTTGAACACCTGTCGCCTGGTTGTACCATATGCGCAGGGTTCAACCCCGAGCTTTAAGGGAGCGGAGGTCGGTTAGTACTGGCGGGACTTCTCCTCCAGATGCGCTCGCCTCTGCCCCTGTTAGCCAGCAACCTACCACGGGTGCTTCGGTCTCCCTTTCCCCAGCAGGGACTCAACCTCCCTCCAAGAAGCCGGAGGATAGGGAGACCATTAGAGAGAAGGAGAGACAGAAGGAGAGACATAAGGAGAGGCACCACAAACGGCGGGCCGAGACCTCATGCTCGGCCCTCCGCCTAAGCTGGCCTCTCCTGTGTCTTCTAGATCTCCTCCTCCTCGGCCCATTCCCTCGGTTCTTCCGACCCGAGGAGGAGGAGACTAGCCCTTCGTGAGGTCCCCGAGGCGCTCTCTAGGTCCGCTTCGTGGCCTCATCTAGAGCCACTTTCAATGTCAGAAGCAGACATGGACCGGATGATGAGGTGTTTCATCCAGGCCCAGATGCAAATGGGAGTGTTTTAGCCCCCAACCGGGAGGGGCTTCGACCCCATTTTTTCCCCCTTGGCTCCTTCTCTGACCCGCTTCCGGTTCGAGCTGTCGGAGCCGGGCAGAGTTGATCCGGGGTGGTTCAGATCCGATTGGTCGGCGCACCTCAGATCCGGGATCCATCCCTTGAGTGCTCCGGGTACTTCGGACCCACCTCTCGGAGCCGAGGGCCTAGCCTTGGATCCGAGGGAGCTGGTGTGTCTTCGACCCGCCTAGGTCGGAGCACATCGGTCCCTCGGATCCGACAGTCTCGCCCGCCCATCCGCGCCTGATCCGAGTGGGGGTCGGCTCGGGCTTAGAGAGGCCGGCCTCCCTCGGCTGACGAGTGGAAAGGGCACTGTTGAGGACTACCGGACCCCCGGTCCCTGCCGCGGCTCCACCCCGCACTCCCTTGCAGCTGGGCCAGGCTCCCATCAGCCGGTCCCAGGGAAAGCCCGCCTCTGTGTCTGGCTGCTGAAGAGGACTCCTCGGACACTCCCCCCGAGGAAGTGCCTCGGAAGCGTAAGTGTAAAAGGAGACACGTGGACTCCCCTGAGTCCATTACCGAAGACACAGACTTGATGAAGGGAGGGCTCCCCAAGGTCACCTCGAGGACGCCTCCTTGGAGACATTATGGAGATGCTTAGAATCGGGGTGGTCTGCCCCAAGGCCTCCTCAGACGAGTCTGTGTTCTTGGAGGCATTCGAGGCGGGCCCATCTACCTCTTGGGTGCCCTCCTGCGCATCCTCTGGTGGACCTTATTTCCACCAGAGCATGGAAGGAACCGGACACCGCTGAGCCTGTCCCTGCCGCCCGGATCGAATCCTGAGCCCACCGGCGGATCGCACTCATTGGAGCAAGGGCCCCCCGGTAGATGCTATGATGATGGCCGCAGCCACAAAGAGGGAATTAGCCCAGGAAAGTCCCTCTATGCATCCTCCGAGCAAAGAGTCCCGCTCGATGGATCGCATTGGGAAGCGAGCTTTTAGTTCAACCTTCTCTTTGAGAGCGCTGAACTACATGGCACATGTCATCAGGATGCAGCGGGACCTGATTAAAGAGTACGCGACATCTCCCCCAGAGTCCATGTCTGTGGAGGACAAGCACGTGTACTCCACCCGTATGGCCACTCTCAGATCAGTTTCTAATACTTCTATGCGGCTACTTTCTCACGCAACTGAGGGAGCCGCTAGAGCTAGTGGAGCGGGCCTCGTCATGAGGCGTCAGGCCTGGCTCCGCCACTGTGACTTTGCAGAGCCCTTCAAAGTGACCTTCGTGAATGCCCCCTTTGATGGTTCTGCCCTGTTTGGCAAAACTGTTCACGAAACGTTAGTCCAGAGCGAGAAGGACGGGAAGACGCTGTCTGCTGTCGGAGTCCGCTTCTCAGCTCCCCAGAGGTCCTTCTCGAAGAACCAAAAGGGACAGAAGAAGATGTGGTTCCAGAAGCTCCAGCAATCCCAACCTGCTCCGGACAACCAGTCCTTCCATGGCAGAGAAGGACAGGGAGGTCGCCGTCCTAGAGGCAGAGGGGCTTCTAGGAACTTTGGGTCCAGAGAACCCTTCTCTGACAGACCCACGCAACAGCCCTGAAGGGTTGCCCGGCTGTCCATCTCTGGAGGCAGTCGGGGGGGTGTTTTTCAAGGCACCTGACATCTTGGGAGTCAATCACGTCAGACCGTTGGGTGCTTCGTGTGATATCCAGAGGTTATGCCATTCCCCTGAGCAAAATCCCCAGATCCCAAGCCTCCTGATGTACCACCCACCAAAGGAGGCAGCAGCTGTCTAAATCGAGCAGCTGTTAGAAAAAAGAGCCATCCAGCTGGCCCCTGAGATCAGACCGATCAGGGTTTTACTCCAGGTTCTTCTTGGTGCCAAAGAAAACGGGGACTTAAGACCCATCTTAGACCTTTCCCTGCTGAACCTGTCTGTAACCAAGCAAAGTTCCAGATGGTCACTTACAATCTATACTCCCCTTTTGGGAGAACGATTGGATGTGCTCTATCGACCTCAAGGACGCCAGGTACCACATTCGGATGGACAGACGGTCCAGGAGGTTCCTTCGCTTCCGGCTGGGAGCCAGCCACTACCAGTTCAGGGTCCTTCCCTTTGGTCTCACCTCTGCCCCCAGGGTGTTCACCAAGGTACTAGCAGTGGTAGCTGCCCACCTGAGACTCCAGGGATTACAGGTCTTTCCGTACCTGGACGACTGGCTCCTCATGGCATCATCAAGGCATCTACTGTGCTCAGCCAGGGACTATTTCCTCCTTATAGCCCCGAGGCTGGGCATCACCATAAACTGGGAAAAATCTTTACTGCATCCCACACAACTTATAGATTTCATAGGAGGAAGGTTGGACACAAGATCAATGCAGGCCTTCCTCACTCCAGATCGACTGTCCAGCCTGAGGTGTCCTATCACAGCAGTCCTGCAACCGTTTCCGACGGCGGCTTCGGTCCTGAGGGCCCTGGGTTAAGTGGCAGCAGCTATTCCACTTCTTCTCCATGCTCGCTTACACATGCGGGTTCTTCAATGGACCCTACAGGTCCAGTGGTCTCCGCTGTACTCTTCCCTCAACAGCCCGATAGCTGTCAGCAAGGCATGCAGGGACTCCCTGTTTTGGTGGCTCCAGTCACCGGAGCTCCTAGCAGGGAGACCCTTTTGTGCAACATTCCCCCTAGCCACTGTGACCACGGACGCCACCTGGTGGGGGCACCTGGGCAAGATTGTCCAAGGCACGTGGAACAGTTCAGAGACCTCTGCATATAAATGTCCTGAGATGAGGGCGGTGCTTAGCTGCAAGCACTTCACAGCCTTCTCCCTGCAGGGACTATTGCATCCAGACGGACAACATGTCGGTAGTCTGGTACATCAACAAGCAGGGGAACCAGGTCCTATTCCCTTTGTCGAGAGGCCATGAGAGTCTAGGAATGGGCAATCTCCACCAAACGCTTTCTTGTAGCAACGCACATTCCGGAAGGTCCAACATCCTTGGACAAGCTCAGTCGCACCATTCTTTCTCCTCACGAATGGTCTCTCAATCCTTTGGAAGCGAAGAAGATTTTTGCCGTCTGGGGGCAACCCTGTTGCGATCTTTTTACTTCTCACTCAAATGCCAAATGTGACAGTTTCTTCGCTCTGCTTCCCCCACCTGGGAATCCCAGAGACGACTGGTGCATGCTTGGCCTCCCGGTCTCCTTTATGCTTATCCTCCACTACCTCTAATGCAGAGGCTCTTGCAGAAAGCCAACAGTTTGGGGAGCAGAATGATTCTCATTGCCCCATTCTGGCCTCGTCAGCCTTGGTTCCCTTATGTATGGTCTCACAAAGTGAATCCGCCCTGGATTCTAGATCCGATCCCAGATCTCATTTCCCATCCTCAAGGGCTCCCGATTCCGAATCTACACACCTTGAGATTGGCAGCCTGGCTGCTCCAGTTCCATCCTTGATTAGGACTCCCGGTATCTCATCACCTGTTAAGGCCATTTTAGTGGCGGCTCATAAACCTTCCACTAGGAAGGTTTACCGGAGCAAATGGAAAAGGTTTTCTATTTGGGCGACTCAGAACAATGTTGATCCTTTTCTGCACCAATGTTGTGTACTGGACTTCTTAACAGACCTCTTTCATCAGGGGGCCAGTTCTTCCACGGCAAAGGTACAAATGGCAGCGATTTCCCATTATCATGTGGGTCATGAGTCAGCTCCCCTCATGACTGCAAAACTTTGCAAGACCTTTCTTAAAGGAGTTTTTCTGTTGAGGCCCCCGTCAAAGAAGCTGTGCCACCTTGGGACCTATCTTTAGTCCTACAGACCCTTACTGCTCCTCCCTTTGAGCCTGCAGCTTCTGTAGATCTAAAGTACCTTTCCTGGAAGACTGCCTTCTTGGTAGCCATCACCTCAGCCAGAAGAGTGTCGGAACTCCAGGCTCTATGCCAAACCGCCTTTACTCTCCTTTTTTCCGATAGGGTGTTCCTCAGGACCAATTCTTCTTTCTTCCAAAAGTTTCTTCGGAATCTAATATTAACCAATCAATCAATTTACCTGTTTTTTTCCCCAACTATAAAAACAAAGGAGAATATAAGCTGCCTTCTTTAGATGTTCACAGACAATTGTGCTTCTACATTCACAGAACGGCTGGTCATAGACAATCAGATCAACTGTTCGTCTCCTTTGCTAAATTTGCTATGGGTAAAGCAGTCTCCAAAGTCACACTGTCGAGATGGATTGCTAATTGTATTTTGCAGGCTTATGACACTTCAGGTAGGCCTGCTCCTCGGAGGGTTACAGCTCACTCTACTAGGGCAGTTTCCACTTCAGCCGCTTTTAAGTCCCGAGTGCCATTGGATGATATCTGTGCAGTAGCCACTTGGGCCTCGTCTCATACCTTCATTTCTCATTATAAGGTGGATGTTGTTTTCAGGGGGAGAGCATCCTTTGGCTCAGCGGTGCTCCGGAACATCCTTCCATGATGGCCGCCCAAGATTTAGGTAGCTGGGGACTCTGTCCCACAGGTTGCAGACAAATGAAGTCTGCCTACTTCAGATTTAGAAGTTATGTACTCACCATAACGTTCCATCTGAGTAGGTGACTTCATTTGGATGCAACCATCCCCCTGACCTATATAGAGTAAGAGTTTATTCCTGTGTTCAGGTATTTTTATACTAGTATTCACTAGGCAAACTCAATCTGAGGTCAGTTAGGGCTTGGCAGGGGATTATGGGTAGAGGGAGGAGCTAGGAGCTCGGATCCTAAGCTTTTGAAATGCCGGCTCGGATCCGATACCCACAGGTTGCATCCAAATGAAGTCACCTACTCAGATGGAACGTTATGGTGAGTACATAACTTCTAATTTCTGGGCTGGGGGTAGGGTCGGGATGTGGATATCCAGTGAAATTAATTTATGGACAAAATGATCTAAAATATTAGAATTATTTTGTGGTTTGATTTGAATAAGGTCCTTGTATTTGTAATACCTTTATTAAATTATTTAAGACCTAGTTAAGTGCACATTAACAGAGAAAGAAAACAAACTATGTTAACATTTTTCATTTAAGCACAATATATATCACATATTTTCTTTGCTACTATCATCAGTCCGTCTTTAGAAAAATATTGCTGCCATCCCTTCTCTATTTCCTGAACTTTATTATGCATGTATTGTTCCCACAATTCCAATTTACTTCCGTGTAATTTGCTCATTCCTTTTTCTAAAGATCCATCTTCCTATTCCCTCTTTTAATATTCACTATCTTAAATACAGTTGGCATAGACTTTGATTTACTTTTTCTAGTAATTGCTTTTTTGGCAGCCAAAAGAATTTGTCAAAAGAATCATTTCCTTTCTGAAACCAATTTGCTCACCCAATATTTCTGCTAGAGTACTCTGTAGGGAATTTTTAAAATTTGCCAAGTGATTACACTCCTAAAACGCATGTTCCCTACTTCTCCATCACATCTCCAACATTTGCTGTCTGTCTGAGGAAGAATTTTTCGAAGTCTCCTTGGGATGTAAAAATACCTATGCAGACACTTCCAGTTGGTTACTTACTTGGGAGCTATACGTCTGTCTTCCCATTGCTTTCTTGAAAATTGCTTGTACAGTGTCTCTCTTCTCGGTCTTTTCTAATCTCCGCTGATTGATTCTTATTGTTATCATGCAGTATTTTATGTGCTGTACTAATTCTCTCTTAACAGCTGCTTCTTTTCTAGATTCAGCTAAAAATTCTAACAGAGCAGGTATTTCACTTAAAATTCCCCATCCCTTTTCTCTTTGCCTGTACTCTGAGATCAAGCCCTGGTAGGGCAGTCTCTAGCCTGCATTCCAAATGTCTCATGCCTCTATTACCTTTCCTGCTTGAGTTATTTGCTCCCAATATATTGGTTCCTTTGCCAAGTTTCTCAAGTGAAATCCAGTCCCCTTTTGCATATTTTCTGTACCCCTACTTGCACTTATCCCTATTGGCAAAATCTCCGTGATCTGTTCTCGTACTGGCTCAGCACTTTGAATACTTTGTTACTTTATGAAGGTAATATTCTGTATGTTTTTTTTATTCTTCTTCTTCTTAAGGATCTACATCCAGAATCCCACTCTCTCTTTCTCTACCCTGTCTTGAACTCCCTCTTGCTTCATCATCATCATCCCTTTCCATTTTGAATTATATTTTCTGCTTGTGTTATCAGCCTTAACTGTGTAGCTCTAAAGTATCCCTTCAAATTAGGTAAACCTAAACCACCTTGTTCTGTTGGAAGGATTAACTTGTCCCACTTAACTCTTGCCCCCTTTCTCTTTCCAATAAATTCCTTCAATTCGTTATTATTGTCCGCAACTTCTCTTCAGGTTGATAAAAGTATGCCTGACTTGTGTATGAGACTAACGGGACTAAAAACGTTTTCACTGCTTGCATTTTACTGTCCATACCCATAAATAACCATTTATTTTCTCAGTTTTCGTATTTTCTTTTGTTTAGTCTTTTCCCACATAGCCTAAGCTGCCATAACAGAAGGCTTCTAAATACATACTCCTAAATATTTCATCTTATGTTCCCATAAATGTGGGTGTTGCTGAACTAGTTCAAGTATGGGTACATTATTTACATCTTTTGCCATTGCTTTGTCTTCATTAATTTTATATCCTGAAAAGACTTAAAACCGTCCTAAAATGGTCCACAACACTGAGATATCCTTTTCTGGGTTTATTAAGTGCAAAGTAATATCTCTAAATAAAGTCACCTTTTCTTGATTACCATATCAATTATATCCTTGAATTTCTGCGTCCCTTATTTTCTTTGCTAGTGGCTGTAAATATAAACTAAATAACAAAGGGGAAAGAGGCACCCCTGTCTGGTTCCTCTGTTGAAACACAGCTCATATGATAGGAACCCTCCCACTTTAATTCTTGCCTCTGATCCTTCATGTATCCTTCTAATAAAGTCCTTGTATCTCTTTTTAATTTTGTATTTGCATACAACTTGCTTTTGACTTGCTGGGTCCACTCATTGACTTGAATATCTTAACAGTGTGTGCACAGCTCTCTTCTTGAGGCATTCTGGTTCTAGTGCTTTTAAGATTATCTTAAACAAAAATATACTTTCTACTGCCATTATATAAACTGAACATTTTAATTATCTGTATTTCTTTTATTATTTTAATTCTCAGCATTTCTTTAACAATTTTTAAAATTCTCCAAATTTCTAGAAGCAGAACTTCTTGCACTGCCTCCTCAAAAACATTTTGAACTTCACTTTATCGTTTTGTTTTCTCTTTTGTAGCACCAACAAACTTCTTATTGTCATTGCTGTACAGTAGCATGAAAATTCCTCCAAACTTTTTTCCCATTTACACATCTTTGTCGAATATATGTTTCTAGCACAAACTCCATATATTTTGTTAAAATCAAGACTGCTTTTTGTTTAGCTTATAGACGCATCCACTGCATAAGACTTCATTTTCCATTGTACGACTGTTTTTCCTGTGCCTCGTGATCATGTTTTTGTATCATCTCCGTTAGTATTATGGTACCTTCTCACATGAATGTGTTTTTCATAAACTTTTCTGTTGTGACGCATTTTATTTCTCGTGCTTTTTTTGAACTGCATTTTCTGTTAGACATGTCCATGTCCTCACTTCTTTTGATTGCGCACTAATAATTCCATTTACACTGTTGTCAACCACAGTTTCTGTTAGGGTCTGCTCTGTTTCTGTTAAAAGCTTGCCCCTTTTATCACTCCATATCACAAACTGTGAACTGTTCAATGATTCAAGCAACTCAGCAAATTCAGTCTTTGGCTCTTTTCTTCTAATTAGTGACTTTAAACGGGACATTTTGCTCTGAGAAAGAACAGATTGTGAAAAAAGGGTAGATTCTTTTGCCTTGGCAAGGAATAAATGGAAGGTTGTTTATACACCAACAATAATTCTTTAACTTCTGTTGAAATGCTGCTGTTTTGCCTTTAAAAAAGTTGAATCTTTTAAAGGTTTCTTCCTCAGAGATTTGCAGGTATGTGGCATGCCATATTTTAGGCTTTTGCTGTAATCCACTAACATTGAAGCGCAAGTCAACTTTTTGAAACAAGGCATGTAATTTTTCTTCTCTGTTTACATGTAATATGAGAATTCCATGTGGTTGCTGCTAGAACATTTCTCTCTTTAGATTTATACTTCCAAATGCAGACTCTAAAGCAAATGTTGCTTCATGTCTGCAGATATACTTCTTTACCGTGGTACTAAATTGCATCAGTGGGTTTGACAGCATGGTGAATACTGCATGATGTGTAGCTGCTTCCCGAGGCTAGGTCAGTAGTATTTAATGTTTCCCCAAAATATGACAGGCAGTACATTTTACAAGGAGCACTTTACACTATTCATTTATGGCAGTGGAGTCTTTAACTAGATTGTTTAATTAAATCTTGGAAAGTGAGAGGATGCCTGAGGAATGGAGGAAGTGTTTTGGTACCGATTTTTAAGAATAAAGGTGATGTGCAGAGCTGTAGTAACTACAGAGGGATTGAATTGATCAGTCATAGCATGAAGTTATGGGAAAGAGTAGTGGAAGCTAAGTTAAGAAGGGAGGTGATGATTAGTGATCAGCAGTATGGTTTCATGCCAGGAAAGAGCACTACAGATGCAATGTTTTCTCTGAGAGTGTTGATGGAGAAGTACAGAGAAGGTCAGAAGGAGTTGCATTGTGTGTCTGTGGATTTAGAGAAAGCATATGACAGGGTGCCTAGAGAGGAGTTGTGGTATTGTATGAGGAAGTCGGGAGTGTCAGAGAAGTATGTAAGAGTGGTACAGGATATGTATGAAGGTAGTGTGACAGTGGTGAGGTCTGCGGTGGGAGTGACAGATACGTTTAAGGTTGAGGTGGGATTACATCAAGGATCAGCTCTGAGCCCTTTCTTATTTGCAGTGGTGATGGACAGGTTGACAGATGAGATCAGACAGCAGTCGCTGTGGACTATGATATTTGCAGATGACATTGTGATCTGTAGTGAGAGTAGGGAACAGGTGGAGGAGACCCTGGAGAGGTGGCGATATGCTCTAGAGAGAAGAGGAATGAAGGTCAGCAGGACTAAGACAGAATATGTGTGTGTGAATGAGAGGAGGATAGAGGAATGGTCAGGATGCAGGGAGTAGAAGTTGCGAAGGTGGATGAGTTTAAATACTTGGGATCAACAGTTCAGAGTAATGGTGAGTGTGGAAGAGAGGTGAAGAAGAGAGTACAGGCAGGATGGAGTGGGTGGAGAAGAGTGTCAGTAGTGATTTGTGACAGACTAGTACCAGTAAGAGTGAAAGGAAAGGTCTACAAGAGGGTAATGAGACCAGCTATGTTTTATGGGTTGGAGACGGTGGCATTGACAAAAAGGCAGGAGTCTGAGCTTGATGTGGCAGAGTTGAAGATGTTAAGATTTGCACTGGGTGTGACAAGATTAGGATAGAGGGTCAGCCCAGGTTGGAAGGTTTGGAGACTAAGCCAGAGATGCAAGATTACATTGGTTTGGACATGTGCTGAGGAGGGATGCAGAGTATATTGGGAAAAAGACTCTAAGGATGAAGCTGCCAGGTAACACAAAAAGAGGAAGGCCTAAGATAAGGTTTATGGATGTGGTGAGAGAGGACATGAAGGTGGTTGGTGTGACCGAGCAAGATGCAGAGGGCAGGAAGAAATGGAAACAGTTGATTCGCTGTGGCGACCCCTAACTGGAGCAGCCAAAAGAAGACGACGACGTGTTACTATTTATGAACAAGGGCACAAGTAGTACATCCAGTACCAAATTTAAATGACTTGAGCAGAGAAAGTGTGTCTGTTACATTTTGTTCAAATAATGCCATTTTATATCTCAAATAATGCATTTGTACCATTGCTTAGTATAACTGTGCAATGCTTAGTTTGTGGGCAATTCTTAAATTTACCCAAACTCTGCTTATTGTGTGTTTCCTTAGTGTGACCCTACTGTTACTTTTTAGTGGTATTTATACGAGAGAAACATAATGGTTTATTCAGCTTTTACACTTCCACAAACCCAGTTGTCACTCCAGCACATTTACCCTTATAAGCCACTTGTTGAATATTTTAATGTAGCAATAGCTTGAGATGTAAATCTTTAAAATGCTGCAGCTAGAAATTAATACACAGTTCCAATAGAAAACCCTTAAGCTGATAAATTGCTTGCTGTAAACATATGCAACTCGATAAAATGTATTTGAAATAAATAATTAAGCGATACTCTCTAAAGCTGTTGGAATATTTCGTTGTATAAACTTGTACAAAATTAAATTGTTTTAAGCATACAGATGGCATATATATAAAAACTCTGTAGTAGTCTCTACCAGTAGCTCAAGATTTACTGACTGTTTAGACGTTCAACCCAGAAGCAAACAATAACTGTAAATCTTCACAGGTCATGGATTGTAGCTTGAACTTTGTCCAGGAATGCAATCCACCACTACAGTCCAGATGTTAGGCTCTAACTAACTGGCTTGAAGTTGTTCTGTGTGCTTAGTGTCGGGCAAAATGTATTGCTTTTCTCCAGTTTGAGCGATGCTTCTCCTGTTTCCATGTTTAACTCTGGTAGGGGTGGGGAGGTGCAAATATGATGATATATTTTTTGAAGTCTTGGTTACTATAGCAATAACCCACGCCTGGGTGTGGGTAATGCGGGATTTACCCACGGTTGGCGTGGTTTGGTCGAGGTAAGCCCGAGGGACCAAACAAAGACAACTGTGGGTAAATCCCGATTACCCACACCCAGAAGTGGGTTATTGCTATTATACTATAACATTATTTAAGAAAAGAAATAATTACTTTTCTTAAATAATGGCATTGTATAATGCCTCTTTGCTGCCCTTCCGCAGCTGTCTGGTATCAGAGGCAGTTCTGATGTACTGCACATGCCCACGCACTACATCAGAGTTGTGGCCAGCAAGGAGAAAGCAAGATCTCCGTTTTTACTGTTTTGTTATAAATGGGTTTAACATAGTGAGACAACATTAAAATAAGCAACGGAGATGTCCGCTGTTTATTTTAAAGCTGTCTCGCCATGTTAAACCCATTTAATATAGCGAAACAGTAAAAAGGAACGGAGATCTTGTTTCTCCGCTTTTTTTTTTAAACCTGTCTCGCTATGTTAAATGGGTTTAACATAGCGAGACAGGTTTAAAAAAAAAAGCAACGGAGAAAGCAAGATCTCCGCTTTTATACTGTGTCGCTATGTTAAAGGAGTTTAACATAGCGAGACAGCTTTAACAGCAACGGAGATCTCCGCTTTTTAAACCTGTGTCGCTATGTTAAACTTTTACCATAGCAGACAGTGTTTAAAGAGACTTATACTAATGGAAAAGTCGCGACGGACCTTTTTCCATTAGTATAAGTCGATTTACTATGTGCACGCTGGCCAATCGGCGTGCACGTTTTGGAATATTAATGGGGGGTCATGGTATAATGTGACTGTGTTTGTCAATCAAAATGCAGTAGTGCTGTAAAGAAACTGAAAATAAATCCGCTTCTTAAAATGTGCACACACCTGCATTATACCGTGACCCCCCCCATTAATATTCCAAAACGTGCACGCTGATTTGCCAGCGTGCACGTTGTAAATCGACTTATACTAATGGAAAAAGGTCCGGTCGCCCGGACTTTTTCCATTAGTGTAAGTCTCTTTTAAAACACTGTCTCGCTATGGTAAAAGAGTTTAACATAGCGACACAGGTTTAAGAAAAGCAACGGAGACCTCCGTTGCTTTGTTTAAAGCTGTCTCGCTATGTTAAACTCCTTTAACATAGCGACACAGTGTATAAAAAGCAACGGAGATCTTGCTTTCTCCGTTGCTTTATTTTTTAAACCTGTCTTGCTATGTTAAATGGGTTTAACATAGCGAGACAGCTTTAAAATAAGCAACGGAGATCTCTGTTGCTTATTTTAAAGCTGTCTCGCTATGTTAAACCCATTTAATATAGCGAAACAGTAAAAAGCAACGGAGATCTTGCTTTCTCCGTTGCTTTTGGCCACAGCTCTGATGTACTGCATAGGCATGCGCAGTACATCAGAACTGCCGCGGATACCAGCCAGCTGCGGAAGGGCAGCAAAGAGGCATTATACAATGCCATTATTTAAGAAAAGTAATTATTTATTTTCTTAAATAATGTCATACCGTAATAGCAGTAACCCACTTCTGGGTGTGGGTTATGTGGGATTTGCCCACGGTTGTCTTTGTTTGGTCCCTTGGGCTTCGCCCTCTGGACCAAACCCCACCAACCGTGGGTAAATCCCGCATTACCCACACCCAGGCGTAGGTTATTGCTATATTATAGTCTATGCATGTCGTGCATTTCTCATGCTGCAAATTTTACCACAACTACAGTTTAAGAAAGCAAATAATTGCATTAGCTCAATGACCAATTTTATACATTTCAGCCCTCTTTGTATGCATCAAGTGAGTTTGTTAGGGCACCACCAAATAAAACTTGGGATTCTGATGTATTAATTTATGCAACCTAGTCCCTTGTCTTCCTTTACTGATGCCACTGCATTGCTGGAGACATTTATTGTAGGACTGTAATTGTAAACTCCATCTGAAAGTACTCAACTGTGTTATCACTTCAAGGGGTTATGAGTTGTAATTACTAAGAATAGTTTATCATGCAGATGGGATTGATTCCTTTTAAGAGCTCCCACTATTCTTGAGCACACTTTTCATAGACATTCCTTCTTTACAGCTGCATGTGATTCTTGTCCTGACTGAAGTCTGTGACCAAAGTGTATTATTGAATATTCTTCTGTTGAAGAGATGTAGCTGGGTGCAGACCTTGGTCTGTGGTTTGAAGCATCTACTTGCATTGAAAACTCCTAGCTGTAATCCTAAATTAGCTAGTACAGAGGAGTCCACTTGAAGTCTCCTTAAGTTTGTGGAATGTTTGCAAGTAATTCCAAGTTTAGGTAACTGAAAGACTATGCCAGAAAGGAAATTAAGGTTTGGGAAAAAAAGTGACTAGTGCTAAATCATTCTCTTAATACCCTGCTGTTGTTCTGTGGAATGCCCTTAGCTTACCATTTTTAAGTGCCTTTTATGGAGTTCTTTTGTTCATTGACCTCTGATCCTTCATCTCAGGCTATGTAGTTGTGAATTATTTTGTTTGTTTACTCTGTCACCTTCGGCGTTCATCATTTTCTTTTCTTTGTATCCTTACTGTGTAGCTGGTGTAGGTATTATTGGTATTCAGTTTAGTGCGTGGCAAACAAGCTGCGTAGGACAAAAACAGACAGATGGACACACATGCAAACTAAAATCAGGAAGTCTTCCAGGAATTGCTCCAGTTGTGGGGGCCACCTCAGTTACTTCTTTTTGCCTCTGTTCACAACAATCAACTGGCAAAATTTTGCTCCAGGAATTCATGCAGGAAATCTTGAAAAGCAGATGCTTTCCCTTTTCTCTGGACAAAGATGTTCCTGTATGCTTTACCACTGATCTACAGGATCATTCTGGAGGACTTGCCAAAGATCCAGTGTTGGTGCCTCACTTCTGGCATAGTCAACAGCAGTTCTTCCTTTATTTAGCAAACAAGCAAAAGGCGAAAAACCAAGTCAAGTAACAAGATACTCCCACGAGCAGATACCAGCGTAGCCCAGCATACAAAATATAGTCACAGTAGTATCAGTTTAAACTCACTCTGGAACAGAAAAATTGCAGCATTTATAAAAGCTTCAATAGCTGGTTTAAATCCTTTATTTGAACAAGGCGATAAAGCAAAACACGTCCAACTTCAAACAAGCGCTTTCGCCTGGTTATACCAGGCTTTCTCAAGTTAATTAAACAAAAAAGTTTCCTGCCTTTTATATTTTAAAGACCTAGTCATGTGCACTAATTAATACTATTAATTGAAGTAATTAGTTCAAACTTCTACAATCAAGAAAACCATACCTTAATAAAAGCACAACTATGTGCTAGTTTGTTTGAAAGTGCAAACGTGCATTATGAAACCATACATTCGCAATCTATTCTTAAAAAACAACTGTTCTAAAAATATTAATAAAATTATAGTGCTACTTTTATATTAAAAAAATAATTAAGCTGTTAAAAACGCATTGTTGAAAATGCATAAGTTAAGACATTCTAAATGTAAATTCTTCCTTTATTTAGACATGACCACAAACTTCCTTGCAGACTGGACCTAGTTGCACAAGACAGGTGGGGGTGTTTGAAACAACTTCATATAACTGCCTGGATGATCATGTTTAAAACATTTTGTGCACCTTTTTCCAGAGTATGTTTAGAGAGTATTAAAGGAGGCAAAAAAAAATGCTGCTAGGAAGTCCTATATTTAGCAAATGGGGAAAAATGTTCCAGTTGCTGCCAAGACCAGAAAGACCAGAGCTATGACCTTTGTATGACCCCTTTAAGCCTAGTATTTCTCTGATTCTACAGTATTTGTGTGGGTTATTATCCTCTAGCCTTTATTACTCCTTTGTAGAGGTTCATTTGTTGTGCATTTGAGCATGTCTGCTCATGGATCTTCCCCTTTCAATGCATTCCCATGTTAAAATGTGATCTGATGATGTTCATGTCATTATTCCGCACAGGAGGGTCTTGGCTTTGACATCCGATCCGAGCCAGCACCTCTCGCTTTCAGGTAAATGATTTAGCTCAATTTATTTTGATATAGCTTAGTTTAACTTGGTGGGTTTAGTTTCTCTCTTCAGTTTAGTCTGTGATAGTGTTAGTAGTTACTTCCCCCTCCCCTTAACTTTTCTAATTTTTTGGGTAGTTCCCCTTGTTAGTTGGCGTTTTTCTTCCTTTTTTGTTGTTGTTGTTAGTTCCCCTTTTCATGCTAGGTCTTTGTATTACTTTAAATCATGTCTGTAAATTCCTCCGAGTTTAAAAACTGCTCCTTGTGCGGTCGGAAGATGCCCAATTCTGACTCGCACGAGGAGTGCTTATATTTTTTAGAAACTCCTCACCTGGAGGTTGAATGCAACATTTGTGTCACATTCAACCCCAGAGCTAGTATGGGTTGGGGGGGGGGGTCCTTAGCTTTCCCCTTCTAAAGCTTCCTCTTCTGACTCCAAGTGGAAGACTCTTTCCATGCCCTCCCTGGTGGCTTCTAAAAAGCTGAGGCTGTCTGATCCTAGATCCCTGGATCAGACTCCAGACCAGGCTGTCTTGGATCCGAGGTCTTTGTTTCTTCTGCTGGATCCAAGGCCTCCACGGATCAGAGGCCCTCAGACTAGTATCATCCGAGGGTCGTGGTGCTGTATCGGGGCTTGTTACTCCTCTCCAGGGAACTGTGCCTTCTGGGATTGGGGACAGGACTGCTTCAGCCCATCTGCCTTCTGGGTGGTAGAGAGAACCTTCTCCAGAACTGGAGCTACATCTCCCATCCCTGTCCCCCTCTGCCTTGGGTGGTGAGGCCTCCCATCCTTTCCAGGGTTAGTCCTCCCATTCTAGCTTTCAGGGATGTTCATCGTGTTTCACTGTTGCAGTCATGACTGTAGGGTTCTCCCCTGCCGGCAGGCAGTCCTCGGTCGGCCGGAATCCCAAAGTCTGAGTCCGGCGTCGGCTGTTCATACAAGCTCCCTGACGTCAGAGCGCCAGGAGTATAAAGCTGACAGCCGACGCCATCTTCCCCAGTCTTTCTTGCCGTGCGGTGATAGCAGTTCGCAAGTGCCGGTCGGCTGACTCCTGACTATTTTTTCTGATAAACTTCAGTCTGAAGACTTTCTTCTCCACTCAAAGCTAAGTACCCCGTTGGGGAAACTTTTTCTTGCTCCAGTCCGATGTCAGAAAAAGTTAATAATTGTATTTCATGTGGGAAGCAAATACCTCATAAGGATGTTCTTCATCTCACATTGCTGCAGTCCTTACACTTGGGTAGTCCGCTGTCCTCGGTCGGCCCGAATATCAAAGTATAAGGCTGACGTCGGTCAAGGCGCATTTGACTGACATCAGGACGTCAGGGTACAAATGCGCATGACCAACGTCATATCCTCAGTCTTTTTTGCCGCATGGTCCGATGCAGAAGCAGCGTTGCAAGTGCCGGTTGGCGTTCTGAAATTGTTCGATTTCGGAGTTTCAGACAGAGTCAAAGTTGGCTAAGTACCCCGTTGGGGAATATTTTAGTTTTTTCTTGCCTCAGTGGTTTACCGGATGTCAGAAAAAGTGAATAATTGTATTTCTTGTGGGAAACAGATACCGCATAGACACTATCATACTTTGTGTATTCCTTGTTTAGGGCCTGAGCACGACGTTGTTGGGTGTCGCTCTTGTGCTAGATTCAATAAGCGCACTATAAAGAAGGTTAGATTGTGCCAGGTTAGTCTTCGGGAAGCGGTGCAATTATAAAATGCCGACGGATGCTCCGGCCCGCTTCTTCAAGAAGCGCAAGGACAAAGCAGTTAAGCCTAGGCTAGAAGAACCGCCTGTACCGGACGGTTCTTTAGAGGCGGTGGAGCCGGTGGTTCCACGGAGGTTTCTTTGGGATCCCAGTGAGAGACTTTGTTATTGCAGGATGTGGCCTCTCAGGAGGCAGGTCAGGCTGATGGGGCTTCTCAGGTTACTATACTCCTCTCCCTTCCTAGGGTGGTTAGGCCCTCTCCTTCTGTTTCCAAGGCTTCTCCCAGAGGCAGACCAGGTTTAGCTTCAGTTGGTGTCACCCTAGTTCTTCAGGAACTGTGCCCAAGAAGCATATGCTTAAAATGGCAGAAGATTTGATTACTTTGATTAGGGGTTCTTTGCCCCCTCCTGATAAGAGACCTAGGGTGGAGCCTGAGCTAGGAGTTTTGAGCAGGCTTCGGATGTTTCAGAGTCTTCGGCTGAAGACTTGCAGGAGTATTCCCCTTATTCTGATTCTGATGTGGATGATTCTACTCCTTCTGCTTCTCCTCCTGAGGATTTTTCTTTCAGAAACTCTTCATTCCATGAGGGAGCATTTTAAGTGGGAAGGTCAGGACTTCTCTGATTCCAGGAAAAGGCTTAGGGAATTTTGTTTTTACCCCAGCATAGGCCTTTGGCTATACCTCCTGTTTTGGATGTGGTGGAAGATGTTTTACAGAGGCTTCTCTTAATCCTGATTCTTTGCCTCCTGCTCCTGTTAAACCGGATAGGTATTACAGGGTGCCTGAAGCTCATAAGTATCTTTTAAGAGTCCTAGGGCAGACCCAGAAACTGTTAGTCAGGGGCCTAAAGGTGTTAAGGCTTCTGTTGTCAAGAATCTGGTTCCTACAGATAAAGAGGCCAGGGTCTTGGATAGATGGGGAAAGAAAGTTTATACTTCCTCCACTCTAGCTATGAGGGCTTTGAATTGCCAGTTTCACATGTTGAAATACCAAAACTATCTCCTTTCTCAATTGAAGTCTAAGGTTGATGCTCTGGAAGGTATTGATTGTAAAGAGTTACAAGATTTAGTACATGTTTCTGAACAGGTGGGTAAGCATTCTTTGCAATGTGGTTTTGATGCTGTACAGGCCTCGTCTAGGGTGGCTGCCACTGGGTCAGTTCTTCGCAGGCACGCCTGGCTGAGGGATCAGAATTTATCTGACCATGTTAAAACAAGGATTTTAGATGCTCCTTTACAATCTGATGTGTTGTTTGGTTCTCCTGTTGAGGCAGTTTTAAAGAAAATGGAAGACAAGGCTAAGTCTATGCAGACTGTTAAAGATTTTTTGCAGGTTCAGCCTCCAAAGTTTAGTAGAAATTGGCCTACTAAGGGGTGGACGTATCCTTCTTATGATTCCCAGTCTAGGGGTAGATCTAGACGTGGTAGGGGCAGAGCTCAGGGCTCTTTCAGGCCTAGAACAGGGAGTTCTCCTGCACAGTCTTGGTGAGGGCAGGGGTCAGTCCTTTCGTAAACAGACCCAATGACCTACCTTTTCAGCTGCCAGAACCTTCTCGTCTGGCAGCACCTTTGGGAGGAAGGTTGGCACTTTTCAAAGAAAATTGGAGTTTAATTACCGAAGACAGATGGGTATTGGATATCATTTACCACGGTTACAGGTTTTATTTCCATACCTTGCCTCCTTTCAAAGGCATGCCAGACGTTCCTCCTCAACAAAGAATAGAGGCTCACAAGCAAATTTCTCTGTTACTCCAAATAGGGGCCATACAGCCGGTCCCTATGCCAGAAGTGGGCCTAGGATTTTATTCTCGCCTGTTCCTAGTACCAAAGAAAGGGAACACGTGGAGACCAATTTTGGACTTATCTATCCTCAACACTTATCTGGACATTCCCAAGTTCAAAATGTTGACGTTACAGCAGCTTTTACCTCTGCTGGGCAAAGATCATTGGATGGTAACTTTGGATCTCAAGGAGGCTTATCTTCATGTTCCTATCAGACTGAGTTGCAGGAAGTATCTGCGTTTTCGAGCTGGGACTTCTCATTATCAGTTCTCTGCATTGCCCTTTGGCTTATCTACTGCCCAGAGTGTTCACGAAGGTTCTGGCTCCAGTGATAGCTTTCCTCAGGTTAAAAGGAATACAGATCTATCCTTATTTGGACGATTGCCTGATTCTGGCTCAAGGAAGGGACGAGCTTCTTCATCATTTGGATTATGTGATAGCAGTGCTAAGATGCCTGGGGTATTCTGTGAACGAAATAAAGTCCAGTCTAGTACCCTCTCAGGACATGTGCTTTCTGGGTGTGAGACTGAATACAGCATCCCAGATGGCCTTTGTGACCCCGGACAAACAAAAGAATCTTTCCCTTTACTTTCATCAGTTGTCTCATCAGTCCAGGCTGACTGCAAGGACTGTCCTTCAAGCCTTGGGGTTCATGGCATCTTGTATTCTGGTGCTTCTGAATGCCAAACTGCATATGAGGAAGCTACAATGGTATCTCAAAAATGTATGGACACAGCACTGCCAGGATTTGGACACTGTCATTCAAATAATACCTTGCATTCAAAAGGAATTGTTGTGGTGGGCTCAGGAATGTCACCTAAACAAGGGACTCTCTGTGACCCGGCCAGAGGCGAGTCAGATTCTAACGACAGATGCCTCAGACAAAGCTTGGGGAGCTCATCTGAATGGAAAGTGGATACAAGACAAGTGGCCTGCCAGACTACAACATCTACATATCAACTTGAAAGAGATGTTAGCAGTCCAGTTTGCATTAATAGCTTTCAAGGATTTACTTCTTCCAGGGCAGGTGTTGATTCTAACAGACAACACAACTGTCATGTGGTACATCAACAAGCAAGGTGGAACACATTCTTATCCTCTATGCAGGCAAGCAATGATTTTGTGGGAGACTGCTCTCAGTTTACAGCTAAATCTTCAGGCAAGGTTTCTGCCGGAGCACAGAACTCCTTAGCAGATGTGTTGAGCAGACAAATTATGGATCCCCACGAGTGGAAATTGGATCCTCATGTATTTCAGAAATTGACAGTGTCATGGGGAACTCCAGACATAGATCTGTTCGCTTCTCCACTAAACCACCAGCTGCCAAAGTTTTGCACAGAAGGTTTCATCCCACAGCTTGGAAAGTGGATGCTCTTTCCTTCAATTGGAGCAATCTTCATGTGTATGCCTTTCCGCCTCTGCCTCTCCTCCCAAAGGTACTACTAAAGGCCAGACAAGACAAGCCAAGGATGATTTTGATAGCTCCAGATTGGCCTCGACAGCATTGGTACCCATTACTGAGAAGCCTGGTATGGAAGCCTCCATGGCCTTTGCCTTCGATTCCACACCTGTTGTCTCAGGAGGACAGTCATTTGCTCAATGTCAAGCTTCACTCTCTGCACCTAACAGCCTGGCATATTCTGTTTTGAACCATAGTGGGCCTCCACTTCCACAGCAAGTTTTGAATGTTATTTTGGAAGCTAGAAGGCCTAGTACAAGGAAAGTGTACACAGATAAATGGAAGAGATTTTTATTTTGGAGTGCAGCAAAGGATTTTGATGTTTCTGAGCCTAATTTAAGTGTGGCTCTTCAATATCTTACTGAGTTACTGGACAAAGGTTTGTCCTTCTCTTCTATTAAGGTTCATGCTGCAGCAATTTCGCTCACTATGATTGTGACCCACCATTGTTTTCTCATCCTTTGTTCAAGCAATTTCTTAGAGGGGCAAAGAATATAAGACCCCCACGAAGAGCTCCTACTCCTGCTTGGGATCTCAATTTTGTGTTGGAGAAACTCACTCTACAACCTTTTGAGCCTGCAGCTACTACTGAATTAAAATTTTTATCATGGAAGACTGCTTTTTTTTTGGCTATTACCTCTGCAAGAAGGGTTTCTGAGTTGCAGGCCCTTATGGCGGTTGAGCCTTTCTTAATTTTCCATAAGGATAGGGTATCTTTACGTACTAATCCTTCCTTTATGCCTAAAGTGGTTTCTAGTGTGGCTTTAAACCAAACTATTCATTTGCCTACTTTTTATGCAAATCCCCAAAATAAAGGGGAAAAGATTTTGCACACTTTAGATGTACACAGGCAGTTGCGATATTATTTGGACAGAACTAAAGGGTTCAGGCAGTCTCAGCAGTTATTTGTTTCTTTTGCTTTGAGTTCTCAGGGCAAGCCTGTGTCAAAACAAACTATTTCTAAGTGGATTGGGTTTTGCATTGCTTTCTGTTATTCCCATCATGGCAAGGAGATTCCAGCTGGGATTAGGCCTTATTCCACTAGGGCTACTGCCACTTCAACAGCTTTTTTGAGGGGGGTGGCAACTAAGGATATTTTGGAGGCAGCTACTTGGAGTTAAGTGCATACTTTCTCTAGGCATTATCACCTACCACTTTACTCTAACCAGGGCTGGTTTTGCCACTGCTGTTTTGCAGGGCATTTTGGCAGCTCCTGCTTCATTATAGTTTGGCCATCCTCCCTTACCTCTGCTTTGGGATTCTACCCAAGTGTAAGGACTGCAGCAATGTGAGATGAAGAACATAGTACAGTTTTGTACCTACCATAAATGTAGATGTTCGAAGATCCACTTTGCTGCAGTCCAATTTACCCTCCCTCCTTCCCCTCTGTAGTTAGAGGCGGTTGTGTGGGTTGAGTTGTCAATATGAGGTATATTGTATATATTGTACATATTTTTAGTGCTAGGATGGTTGGTTGTTTGTTTGTTGTCTTTTGGTTTTGACCTTTATTTTTAAGGTCTTCTGACATCTGGGGCAAGAAAAGACTGAGGATATGACGTCGGTCATGCGCATTTGTACCCTGACGTCCTGATGTCAGTCAAATGCGCCTTGACCGACGTCAGCCTTATACTTTGATATTCGGGCCGACCGAGGACAGCGGACTACCCAAGTGTAAGGACTGCAGCAATGTGGATCTTCGAACATCTACATTTATGGTAGGTACAAAACTGTACTATTTTCATTCTTACTGTATTCCTTGCTTAGGCCCTGACCATGACGTAGCTAGTTGTCGGTTTTGTGCTAGATTCAATCAACGTACAATTAAACGAAGGTATGATTTTGCTTTTCATTACTTCGGTAGGCGCTTTAACTACAAAATGTCATCTGATACGGTTCCGGCTACCGGAGTTCACAAACGTCGCAAGGATAAAGACAGGCCTCCGAGGTCCAAATCTGATGATAGAGCACAAGCGGAGCCAGCTTTAGGTTCGGCCGTCAGTGAGGCGCTTTTGCAGCCCCTGTCATCAGAACCGATGGCCGAAACGGACTCTCATGAGGAGCCAACCAGGCCTTTAAATATTTCTATTGCAGGACCTTCGAACAATGCTCCTTCGGATGGGTCCGGAGCCGCTGTGCAGGTACCGGCTTCCGAAGGGGTTTTCAGGCCTACTCAACTTCTAATAAAGGCAAAGCCAAAGACAAAGGCAAAGACTACTTCTAAATCAAAGACTACAACACAGGCCTCTTCTGAACCGGCTCCCAAGTCACAGAAACAGTTACTCAAGATGGCGGAGGATTTACTTACTATGATTAGGGGTTCTCATCTCCCTCCAGATAAAAGGCCAAGGCAGGATGTTTATTATGATTCCTCTGATCAGGCTTCTGTTTCTTCAGTTTCTTCTTCTGACCAGGAAAATTCTTTCCCTCCTTATGAGGATTCTGATGCTGAGGAATCCATTCCTTCAGCTTCTCCCCCTGAGGATTTTTCTTTTGGGGAAACTTTACATGAAATGAGGGAACATTTCCACTGGGAAGGACAGGAGTATTCAGAATCTAAGAAAAGATTAAGGGATTTTCTTCTTCTCTCCCAACATAGACCCTTGGCTATTCCTCCTGTTTTGGATGTTGTGGATGATGCTTTTTCGGAGGCTAACTTAACCCCTGACTCTTTTCCTCCTGCTCCTGTTAAGCCTGATAGATATTACAGGGTTCCCGATTCCCACCAGTTTTTATACAAGAACCTTTCTGCTGACCCTGAAACCATTTCTCAGGGTCCTAAGGGAGTTAAGGCCGCTTCTGCCAAAAATCCCATTCCCACTGAAAAGGATTCTAGATCTTTGGAAAGATGGGGCAAAAAAGTGTACACTTCTGCTACTTTGTCCATTAGGGCTTTAAACTGTCAGTTTCATATGCTGAAATACCAGCAATTCCTCTTGTCTGTTTTAAAACAAAAGCTTACTTCCATTTCTGCCTGTGCAGATGAATTACATGACTTATTGCATGCCACTGAACAAGTTGGGAAGCATGGTTTACACTGTGGATTTGATGCATTGGAGGCTTCTTGTAGGGCTGCTGCCTCCGGCACAGTCATTAGAAGGCATGCATGGTTAGAGGAACAAAATTTGCCAGAACAAGTAAAAGCTAAATTATTGGATGCTCCTGTTCAGCATAATGTTTTGTTTGGATCAAAAGCTGAAGAGGTGATTAAAAAGATGGAGGATAAGGCGAAATCCATGCAAACAGTTAAAGATTTCTTACAAGTACAGCCACCAAGATTTAGCAGGAATTGGCCTTCTAAAAATTGGTCCTTTCCCACTTCAGACAGGCCTCAGAGGGGTAGATATAGACGCTCCAGAGGAAGGCCTCAAACACAAGCTTCCAGAGAGTGGAATGCCTCCACCCCTAGGGAAGGAGAGGACAGGTCACAAACTCATAGGAAACAAACTCAATGACTCCCTCTGTTGGGCTGCAGGAACTTCTGGCCTGGAAGCCCCTCTCGGAGGAAAACTCTCTTTTTTTATCAAAATTGGACTTGCATAACCCAAGACAAGTGGGTTCTGGATGTGGTTTTAAGAGGTTACAAATTCCATTTTCATACCCTGCCAAGGCCAAGCGGATGGTCAGACCTTCCAAAACATCAATGGACAGAGGCCTTAAACCAGGTGGAAGCTCTTTCGGCCGTGAAAGCCATAGAACCGGTTCCACTTTCAGAGATGGGACAGGGTTTTTACTCCAGACTCTTTCTAGTCCCCAGGAAGCAAAACTCATGGAGACCCATTCTGGATCTGTTAGTCTTGAACACCTTTCTAGAGATTCCAAAATTCAAGATGCTTACTCTACAGCAGCTACTTCCAATGCTGTCCAAAGATGCATGGATGGTGACTTTGGATTTAAAGGAGGCATATTTACACATTCCCATCAGGCAGGAACGCAGAAAATTCCTCCGGTTCAAGGCCGGATCGAGGCACTTTCAATTCTCTGCGCTGCCCTTTGGATTGTCTACTGCGCCCAGGGTCTTCACCAAATGCCTGGCTCCAGTAGTAGCTTACTGCAGACTCAAGGAAATTCAAATTTACCCTTATCTGGACGATTGTCTAATTCAAGCAGACAGCAAGGATGTCTTACTCCAGCATCTAGAATTTGTACAGAACCTCCTCAAGTTCCTGGGATTCTCTGTAAACATAAAGTCAAATTTGACACCCTCACAACAGATAACTTTTCTGGGTGCTCTTCTAAACACCACAACCCAAATGGCATTTCTGACATCCGAAAAACAATTACAGCTGGCTTCAACTTTCAAGACCTTGGCAACGTTAACTCGGCTATCTGCAAGGAGATTCCTGCAGGCTTTGGGTTACATGGCCTCCTGCATCCTTCTCGTACCATATGCAAGACTACACATGAGGAAAATACAGTGGTACCTAAAAAGTGTATGGTCTCAGCATTACCACAGTTTAGACATACTGATCTCCGTCCTGCCTTGCCTTCAAAAGGAATTTCTTTGGTGGTCCAGGGCATGTACTCTAAACAAAGGGAAACCCTTCTGTCTGCCTCCGGCCACTCAGATTCTAACCACGGATGCCTCGGATTATGCTTGGGGAGCCCATTTTCAGGGAAACTGTTGCAGGGCCTTTGGACAAAGGATCAGAAGCACCTGCATATCAATCTAAAGGAAATGTTAGCCGTTCAGAAAGCTCTAATGGCCTTCTGGAATCTTCTACAACCAGGACAACTACTAATACGGACAGACAACACCACAGTTATGTGGTGCATAAACAAGCAAGGGGGATCTCATTCCTACCCCCTTTGCAGACTAGCCATGGATCTATGGAACACAGCTCTAGCTTGCAATCTAGACCTTCAAGCTCAGTTTCTACCAGGGAAGCAAAACTTCCTGGCAGACAGTCTGAGCAGAAACCTTTCGGATCCACACGAGTGGATGCTGGACACCAGAATATTCACGATGATAACAGCAGTCTGGGGATGTCCTCACATACACCTCTTTGCATCCCATCTCAATCATCAACTACAGAATTTTTGCACCAGGACTTTCCACAAAGAAGCTTGGAAAATGGATGCCCTATCTTTCAGTTGGAGGAACCTCTCGGGATATGCTTTTCCGCCTCTTCCTCTTCTTCCACGGGTATTATTAAAGATAAAACAGGACCGGCCCAAGATGATGATCTTGCTGGCCCCAAATTGGCCTCGACAGTTTTGGTACCCAACTCTAAAAAACCTATGTCTGGAACCCCCATGGATTTTACCTCAGTCTCCGAACCTTCTGTCCCAACATCAGGGTCAGGTTCTACACTGTCATGTCAGAACTCTCAGCCTGGTGGCCTGGTTAATCCAGGGCCTTTGATTTCTTCTTTCCTACCCAAGCAGGTTATGGATGTCATTTTAGAAGCCAGACGTCTTAGTACTAGAAAATCTTATGCAGGAAAATGGAAAAGATTTTGTTCCTGGATGCAGGCTCAGGATTCTGATCCTCTTCTTCCGAACATTCCTTTAATTTTACTTTACTTGACAGATCTCTTACATAAGGGTCTCTCTTTCTCTTCCATTAAGATACATGCCTCTGCTATTTCTGCTCATTATAATACAGACCCTCCAATCTTTTCCCACCAGCTCATGAGACAGTTTCTCAGAGGAGCTAAGAACTTAAGACCTCCTAGATCTCCTCCCATTCCTGCTTGGGATCTCAACTATTTTTTTGGAAAAACTAACCTTGCCTCCTTTTGAGCCTGCTGCCTCTTCTGACATCAAGTTTTTATCTTGGAAGACAGCTATTCTGTTAGCCCTAACCTCTGTTAGGAGAGTTTCAGAGTTACAAGCTCTTATGACTGTGGAACCTTATATTATTTTTCATCAAGACAGGGTGTCTTTGAGGACTAATCCTACCTTCATGCCTAAGGTGGTTTCCAAAGTGGCCTTAAATCAAACTATCCACTTGCCAACTTTTTTTCTCCACTCCTCAAAATAAAGGGAAAAGGATCTTGCATTCCTTGGATGTACACAGACAACTACGTTTTTACCTGGACAGAACCAAGGACATCAGAAAATCAGAACAATTGTTTGTTTCTTATGCTTCAAGTTCCCAAGGTAAAGCCATTTCAAAACGGACCATTTCTAAATGGATTGCTCATGAAATCAGATTTTGTTATTCACACCATGGAAAAAAAATCCCAGGGAGTATACGGACTCATTCCACCAGAGCTGCTGCCACTTCTGCGGCCTTCCTCAGGGGAGTTCCTACCAAAGACATTTTGGAAGCTGCAACCTGGAGTTCAGTGCATACTTTTTCTAAGCACTACAATTTACCTCTCTACACTAAGTCTAGGACAGGCTTTGCCTCTGCAGTCTTGCAGGGCCTTTTAGCTGCCCCTTCTTTTTTATGACCACCTCCCTTTCCTTCAGCTTTGGGATTCTACCCTACAGTCATGACTGCAACAGTGAAACACGATGAACATAGTACAGTTGTGTACACCTACCATAAATGTAGATGTTAGTGTCTTCACTGTTTCAGTCTGGGTTTCCCTCCCTCCTGTCCCCTCTTATTTATTTATTTATTTTTTTTCACCATTCTTCTGAGGTGTATTTGCAAAGGGTATGGGACCTTTCTCATTTTGGGACTCCTGACATCTGGGACAAGAAAAACTGGAGAAGATGGCGTCGGCTATCAGCTTTATACTCCTGGCACTCTGACGTCAGGGAGCTTGGCTGAACAGCCGACGCTGGACCCAGACTTTGGGATTCTGGCCGACCGAGGACTGCCTGCCGGCAAGGGAGAACCCTACAGTCATGACTGCAACAGTGAAGACACTGTAACATCTACATTTATGGTAGGTGTACACAACTGTACTGTTTCCCTCCTGCATCTTCAGAGTCCTCCCCAAAGTCACCCATGGAGGCCTCTCTTAAGAGAAAGTGCAGGAGGAGGCACTTGGACTCACCCTCAGAGTCCCTCACAGAGGACAGGGACCTCGATGAAGGAGGCAGGTCCCCCAGATCTCTGCCCGACTATGTCTCCTTTGGGGCCATCCTTGAGATCCTGAAGCAGATGGTCTCCCCAACCCCTGTCTTCAGAGGAGTCTGTGTTCCTGAAGACTTTTTGTATGGGCCCAACTACCCCCCCTCGCCAACGGGTGTGGAAGGAGCCAGATGCTTTTTAAACCCAGAGGAATTTACAGACAGCAGGTAAGTTCAATAGTGCCCCCCCCCCCCCATGGACCGCCTCTTCTGGAGCAATGGAGTTCTACTTGATGCCATTGTGGTTGCCGCTGCCACCAAGAAGGAGCTGGCAGAGCTCCATGGTCCATCACATGAATAGGGAGTTTTGGAGCGATAGACCGGCATGGAAACCGTGTGTTTGGCTCAGCTACCTTTGGACTTGAGGGTAGCTAATTACTTGGCACACTTTACCCGGCTCCAAATTGACTTTGTCAAAGAACTCATCACTTCCGTCACAGAGTTGTTGCCGGCAGAGGACCTTAAGGAGGTGTCTCCGAAGCTTTTTTCTCTGACATCCCTTGCTAATTCCTCGATGAGGTTAATTTCCAGTGCTGCAGAAGCTACCTCTCAAACAGCGGGTCCCGGCATAGCTATAAAGCGGCATGCTTGGTTACGATTATGTGGGTTTGTGGAACCCTTTTAAGTGTCTTTTACCAATGCTTCCTTTGATGGATCCTCTCTCTTTGGACCCTCCGTGAAGGTCACATTAACCCATAGTGAGCAGGAGGGCAAGACTTTGTCTGAGGTTGGGATCAAGTTTTCTTCTCTTCAAAGGTCTTTCTCAAAGACTGAACGAGGAAGATGTGGTTCCGGAACTCAGTTTTTCTTCCAGGGTTCTCCCGATTCTTCTTCCAGAGGCAAGGGGTGAGGACTATATGGCAGAATCCACCCTAGAAGCAAGAGAGACTGCAAAATCAGGGCTCCGGGGTACCCTTCTTTGAGCAGCCCTTTCTTTTTCCTGATGCATTGCCTGACTGCTCTGCTCTGGAGGCAGGCAGGGGTCATATTTGCCTTCACCCACTAGCCTGGTCAAACATTACTTCCAATCAGTGAGTAAACATTATTTCCAGGTGTTATTTCTTTCCCTTTTCACATCCCCGTCTGACATGAAGGTACCTCCCTGAAGTTTGACCCCATCAGAGGGAGTTGGCCTTCAAGGAAGTTCAACAGCTTAAAAAACGAGCCATCCAGGAGGTCCCAGCAAGATGGAGAGGATCTGGAACTTGCTCTCGCTTCTTTTTAGTGCCAGAAAAAGATAGGGCACTTGCGTCCTATCAGTCAAAAAGTCCAAGTTCTGGATGGTCACTGTTCAGTCCATTCTGCCTGTCTTGTGCAAGGATGGCTGGATGTGCTCAGTGGATCTCTAAGGCACTTACTATCACATCAAGCTAGACAGGTGCTCCAGGAGACACCTTTGCTTTCGATAAGGGGCCAATCATTACCAGTTCATAGCCCTACCCTTCTGACTCACCACAGCCCCCTGGGTGTTTTACCAAATGTATGTCAGTGGTAGTGGCTCACCTGTGGCTGCAGGTGGGAGGCTGGTATAATGGTTAAGGTGTTTACCTTACAGACATAAGGTGCAGAGTTTGATTCTTACATGGTGGAATTGGCTGGACTTAAAATGGCCCACAAGGGCAGTTAGCCAAGTACTAATCTATGTACCTATGATTTCAGGTGTTTCCATACCTTGACAGTTGGCTTCTCATGGCACCCACGAGGCATTAACTGTCATGAGCCATCCACTGTGTCCTACTCCTGTTCAGTCAGTTGGGGATTGCAGTCGATCTCACTAAGTCAAATCTGGTCCCACGCAAAAGTTAGAGTTCATAGGAGTCCAGCCAAACTCCATTTCAGAGATTGCAGCATTGCCTCTATGCAGAGTTCAGTTGAGCCTGGAACAGGTCATGCAGATCTTAAATCTTTTGCATCCTCCAGTTCACTTGATTCTTTGGACACTAAGATCCGTGGTGTCTGCCATACAGCTTATTCTTCTAGCAAGGTACCATATGCAGGTTTTTACAGTGGACCCTGGTGGTTCAGTGGTACTTTCTGTCTTAACCTATGTACATGTCGATAAAACTGATGCCTATGTGCAGACGGCACCTTCTTTGGTGGCTTCCATCTCAGGATCTCATCTTAGGCAGACCTTTCTGTCCATCCAACCAAGTCCACTGTCACCACTGACTCTTCCCTGTTGGGTGGGGGGAGCATTTCCAGGGGAGAACTGTCCAAGGCACATTGTCCCCTGTAGAGACCACGTTGCACATAAACGTTCTAGAGATGAGAGCAGTCCTACTAACATGCAAGCCTTTTAGGACTGCAATTCAGACTGACAGCATGTTGACTGGTATGTTAACAAACCGGGGGGAATACAATCTTACCGTTTGTGCAGAGAGGCCATGAGAGTGTGGGAATGGGCGATATTATCCAGGTGCTTTCATTTTGCAACACATATACCCAGGGACTCCCAACGTTTTGGCCGACAAACTCATTAGACCCATCTTGAGTCCTCACGAGTGGTTCTTCAATCTCATGGTGGTGAAGCAGGTTTTTGACTGCTGGGGTCAGCCATGTGGCAACCTCTTTGCCTCCATAACCAACAAGAAATGCAACACGTACTTCACCCCGATTCCCCCACCCCCACCCAGGGAGTTGGAGAGGGATGCTGTAGTCCACGATTGGCCTCCAGGTCTCCTTTTACGGTTATCCTCCTGTCCCTCTTATCCTCAAGGTTTTGCAGAAAGTGCAATGCCTGAGGACATCCCTGATCCTCATTGCCTCTTTCTGGCCTCATCAACCGTGGTTCCCCTTCATCAGGTCTCATCTGAAGTATCCTCCCTGGGTACTGGATCCTCTTCAGGATCTGATCTCCCACCATGTGGGGCTTCCTCTTCCATATCTTCGGACCCTTTGTCTGACCAGATGGTTTCTCCAATTCCGGTTGTCTTGAAACGGTCAAGGTTAGCTTCCCCCATCAAGAATATTATCCTAGTCTCCCAGAAACCTTCCACCAGGAAGGTTTATAGTAGCAAATGGAAAAGGTTTTTTTTATGGGCTAAGAGCAGGGATTTGGATCCTTTTTACGCCTCTGTTTCAGATATCCTCTTGTTATTGTCCTCACTTTTCCAGGCAGGGGTAGGTTTCTGTACTATTAAGCTTCAGTTGGCAGCGATTTGTAATTTTCATGAAAAGAGCGAGCCTACTTTCTTCCAGGCTCTCTCAAATGTTCGTGAAAGGTGTTTTTCCTTCTCAGACTGCCAGTTGAAGATCACTCACCTCCTTAGGATTTAGCCTTAGTGCTGCAATCTCCAACTCAGTCCATTTGAACCTGTCAGTTTGTGCAATTTCAAATTCTTGTTATGGAAAGCGGCGTTCCTGGTAGACATAAAAGCGGCGTTCCTGGTAGACATAACTTCGACTAGGAGGGTATCTGAATTGCAGGCTCTTTCAACTGCTCCTCCATATATGGTCTTTCACAAGGACTGAGCATCTCTTAGGATGAATCCATCCTTTTTCACCAAGGTTGCTTCTGAATCCACTCAGAACCAATATATTCAATTGCCGGTTCTCTTTCCTATTTATTCCAATAAAGGAGAGTACATTCTACATACTTTGGATGTACGCAGGTAATTCTGTTTTTATCTGTATAGGACCAAGGAGTTTCGCAAATCAGATCAGCTCTTTGTGGCTTTTTCCCCAAACAGATGTTGCCTACTGGTTTCTAAGGTGACTGTTTCTAAATGGATCTCTAGCTGCATTTCTGCAGTCTACGCCAACAGGAATCTTGAGGTTCTGGGAAAGGTTAGGGCTCATTCTGCTAGGGCCGTGGCTACTTCCTCAGCCTTCATGGACAAACACTTCATTGATGACATTTGTGCTGCTGCCACTTGGTCTAATCATCACACACTTATATCTCATTACAAGCTGGATTTGGTTTCCAGGAACAGGGCTTCCTTTGGTTTCACAGTGCTTCGACATGTCTTTCCTTGAGGCCTCCCAGGAATGTATAGTAGCTGGGGAACTCTGACCCTTCTGTGAGGAATAATCACATGGATAACATCAGATAGAGTTACGTACTTACCATAACTTGGCATCTGTGTTGTTCTATGTCATTATTCCTCACACTTCTCTCCTGCCATTCCCCATACTTGTTGGATTTTTTGAGGAAGTTGGAGTGTTGTGGTTTAGGACTCGTTTTCCTTTCTATCCTTGGTGATCAGCGTTGCTAGCCTTGTTAGCAAACTCGATCTGAGGGTTAGAGGGCAGCAGGGGATTATGGGAGAAGGAGGAGCTTGAGCCTTGGCTCGCTGTGCGCTAAAGTTGCCACCTTGGATCCGATATCTGATCCAAGACCCTTCTGTGAGGAGTAATGACATAGGATAACACAGATGCCAAGTTATGTTAAGTACAACAATCTCAGCATACTAATCCTGCTAGAAAATAGGGGGCGTTTCCTTGCAATCTTAACTTTCTTTTAGAAAATTTTTGATCAGTTTGAACCAGATCATTAAGCTGACTTTTTTTTTTTTTTTTTTTTTTTTGAGGTTCTTAACATGGGAAAGAATTTTTGCTTTAATTTCTGTTTGAAGAGTATCTGAGTTGCAAGCTTTTATGCTAGGTCAGCCATACTTCATTTTCCACAAAGATGGGGTTTACGTGAGAATTAATCCTTCCTTTACAAGTGTTACCCAAGTTATCTGTTATCCAAATTTACTTTGGGCCTTGCTTTTTTTCTCCCTGTCTTCTTTCCAGAACCAAAAAACGAGGTTGAAAGAATTATGCATAGTCTGGATGTCCACAGACAGCTCCAATGTTGTCTTAACAGTACTACTTTCAGAAACTCTGATCAGTTATTTATTTCTTATAAAGGTAAGGAAATAGAATAACTTGTGTCAATATCTCCTAAGTGTTGTTCTCAGCTTTAAAAAGTGTTTGAAGTATGGGCACAAGTTGCCTGTTCAGATGGAGTATGGGCACAAGTTGCCTGTTCAGATGGCCACAATCTCTGTTTATTGTTTTATGTCTCCAGCACCTACAAGAAGACTGTTCTATCTTCGACTATTTTAATCCCTGTGCTTTATTGGACAGAAAGATTTGTTGCCTTCATCTTTTGGAGAAGCTGTTTCAGGGGCTCAGTCCCCAAGCTTAGGTCCAAGGAGTCGAAATCTCCTGTTACATGTTCTTCGTGTTTCACTGTTGCAGTCATAACTGTAGGGTGCTCCTGCCGGCAGGCAGCCCGAGGTCGGCCAGAATCCCAAAGTCTGGGTCCGGCGTCGGCTGTATAAGCTAGTATCCTGACGTCAGGACGCCTTGGTACATAGCCCTCAGCCGACGCCATCTTCTCCAGTCTTTCTTGCAGTGCGGTGGAAAGCAGCTCGCAAAACGTTGGTTGGCGATTTTCGAACAGCGTATTTGGTTGTTGTCGGTCCGAAGTTGTTACTTCTCTTCTCAAAGCCAAGTACCCCGTTGGGGAATCTTTTTCTTGTTCCTCCGATGTCAGAAAAAGTTAATATTTGTATAGCGTGTTGGAAACAAATACCTCATAAAGATTTCCACTCTTACTGTCTACCTTGCTTAGGCCCTGACCACGACGTTTCTTGTTGTCGGTTCTGTGCCAGGTTCAACTCTCGTACTATCAAGCGCAGGTACGATTGGGCTTTAAATTATTTTGGCAGACGCTTCAATTATAGAATGTCGTCGGACACTACCGGAGTTCAAAAGAAGCGCAAAGACAAAGACAGGCCTCCGAGGTCCAAACAGGACATGTTGCAGCTGGAGCCAGCGTCCGGTTCGGCTGTCGTCAGTGAGGCGCTTTTGCAGCCCCTGTCGTCCGCCACTTCTGAACCGATGGCCGATACGGACTCCCATGGGGAGCCATCGAGGCCCACTATATTTTAACTGCTGCAGGACCTTTGGACGTCGCTCCTTCAGATGGGTCCGGAACCGCTGTGCAGGTACCAGCTTCTGAGGGGGTTTTCAGGCCTACTCACATCACTATTTCAAAGGCAAAGACAAAGACTCCTACTAAGTCTAAAGTTCCAGCTCAAGCTGCTTCTGAATCCACTCCCAAGACACAAAAACAATTATTGAGGATGGCTGAAGATTTGCTTACAATGATTAGGGGTTCTCACCCCCCTCCTGAAAAAAGGCCTCGACAGGATGTTACTCTGGATTCCTCTGACCAGGCTTCTGTATCTTCTGTTTCTTCCTCTGATCAGGACTATTCCTTTCCCGGTTATGAGGATTCGGATGCTGAGGATTCTTTGCCCTCGGCCTCTCCGCCTGAGGATTTTTCTTTTGGGGAAACCTTGCATGAGATGAGGGAACATTTTCATTGGGAAGGACAGGAATATTCTGCTTCCAAAAAGAGGCTTAGAGAATTTCTTCTTCTTCCTCAGCATAGGCCTTTAGCTATTCCTCCTGTCTTGGACATTGTAGATGATGCTTTTTCTGAGGCTAATTTGAATCCTGATTCCATGCCTCCTGCTCCTTCTAAGCCTGATAGATTTTATAGGGTTCCTGACTCTCATTTATTTTTATTTTAAAAACCCTTCTGCAGATCCTGAAACTATTTCTCAGGGCTCTAAGGCTGCTAAGGTTGCTACTTCTAAAAATCCTATTCCCTCTGAGAAGGATTCTCGTGCTTTAGACAGGTGGGGAAAAAAGGTATATACTTCTGCTACCCTGTCTGTAAGGGCTTTAAATTGCCAGTTTCATATGTTTAAATATCAGCAATTTCTTTTGTCTGTTTTAAAGCAAAAGCTTGCTTCCCTTCCTGCTTGTGCAGAGGATAAGGAACTTTAGGATGTTTTGCATGCTACTGAACAGGTTAACAAGCATAGCTTACATTGTGGTTTTGATGCTTTGGATGCTTCCTGCAGGGCTGCTGCCTCTGGTACTGTGATTAGGAGACATGCCTGGCTTCGTGAACAAAGTTTACCTGAACAGGTTAAGGCTAAGTTATTAGATGCCCCTGTTCAACAGGATGTTCTTTTTGGTTCTAAGGCTGAGGAAGTTATTAAAAGATGGAAGAAAAGGCAAAGTCCATGCAGACTGTAAAAGATTTCTTGCAGGTTCAGCCTCCTAGATTTTCCAGGAATTGGCCCTCTAAAAATTGGTCCTTTCCCATGTCTGACAGGCCTCAAGGGGGAAGATATAGACGCTCCAGAGGTCGTGGTCAAGGCCAGACCTCTTACAGATCTAGACAATGGACTGCTTCTTCACCTAGGAGGGGAGAAGACAGATCCCAATCTCAAAGGAAGCAAACTCAATGACTCTCTCGGTTGGGCTTCAGGACCCCTTTACCTGGACGCCCCTCTCGGAGGAAAACTGTCTCTTTTTTACAGAAATTGGACTCATATTACCCAGGACAGATGGGTATTGGACGTGATTTTAAAAGGTTACAAGTTCCACTTTCACACTTTGCCAAGGACTCACGGTTGGCCAGATCTGCCAAAACTTCAATGGTCAGAGGCCTTAACTCAAGTGGATGCTCTTCTGGCCATGAGAGCCATAGAGCCTGTTCCACTCTCGGAAATGGGAAAAGGGTTTTATTCAAGGCTGTTTATGGTTCCCAGAAAACAAATCTCATGGAGACCTATTCTGGACCTTTCTGTGTTAAACACCTTTTTGGAAATTCCAAAGTTCAAGATGCTTACTCTGCAACAGCTAATTCCAATGCTCTCTCAGGACGCCTGGATGGTGACATTGGACTTAAAGGAAGCCTATTTGCATATCCCTATCAGACAAGAACGCAGGAAATTCCTCAGGTTCAAGGCAGGTTCGAGGCACTTTCAATTCTCTGTTCTGCCCTTTTGGTTTATCTACTGCGCCCAGAGTCTTCACCAAGTGCCTGGCACCAGTAGTGGCTTACTGCAGACTTCAGGGGATCCAGATTTACCCCTATTTGGACGACTGCCTTATTCAGGCAGACAGCAAAGATCTTCTGCTTCAACATCTGGACTTTGTTCAACGTCTTCTCCTACTACTGGGATTCTCAGTGAACATAAAAAGTCACATTTGATCCCTTCTCAACAAATGGTATTCTTGGGAGCCCTCTTAAATACAACCTTACAAAGGGCCTACCTCACTCCAGAAAAACAAACTCAGCTGGCTTCTACTTTCAACACCTTGGCAACTCTATCTCAGCTCACTGCAAGGAAATTCCTGCAGGCTCTGGGCTACATGGCTTCCTGCATTCTGTTGATTCCAAACGCAAGGCTTCACATGAGAAAGCTTCAATGGTATCTGAAAAGTGTATGGTCACAGCACTACCACGATCTGGATATTCTGATTCCTCTGATCCCCTGCCTCCAGAAGGAGTTCCTCTGGTGGTCCAGGGCATGCACGTTAAACGAAGGAAAACCTTTTCGTCTCCCTCAGCCTACTCAAATCCTAACCACGGACGCCTCGGATTATGCTTGGGGAGCACACTTTCTAGACAATTGCCAGCAGGGAACCTGGACAAAGGACCATCTTCACTGGCACATCAATCTGAAGGAAATGTTGGCAGTTCAAAATGCCCTTTTAGCCTTCAAAACCTTTTACAACCAGGGCCTCTGCTAATTAGACAGACAACACCACGGTCATGTGGTACATCAACAAGCAGGGGTTCTCATTCATACCCCTTTGCAGACTAGCTATGGGTTTATGGGACACAGCTCTAAATTTGAATCTGCATCTCCAGGCTCAATTCATTCCAGGGAAACAGAATCTCTTAGCAGACAGCCTAAGCAGAAACATTTCAGATCCTCACGAATGGATGCTAGACACCAACTTGTTCAACAGGATTACTGCAGTTTAGGGATGTCCCCAGATAGATCTGTTTGCATCCCATCTCAATCATCAGCTGCCTCGCTTTTGCACCAGGTCCTTCCACAAAACAGCATGGAGAGTGGATGCCCTGTCCTTCAGCTGGAGAAGCCTGTCAGCATATGCCTTCCCTCCTCTTCCTCTACTGCCTCGGGTACTACTGAAGATAAAGCAGGACAAGCCCAAGTTCCTCATCTTGATTGCTCCAAATTGGCCTCGACAGTTTTGGTATCCAACCTTAAAGCTCCTGTTCTCGGGGCCTCCTTGGATTCTTCCACTGAACCCTTCGCTTCTGTCCCAGCATCAGGGTCAGTTACTACATTCCAATCTCAAGACCCTTTGCTTGGCAGCTTGGCTCTTCAAAGGAATTTGATTTCCTCTAGTCTTCCCAAACAAGTTTTGGATGTTCTTTTGGAAGCTAGACGGCCTAGCACTAGGAAATCTTATGCCTCTAAATGGAAGAGGTTTTCTATTTGGATGCAGGACCGAGGCTCTGATCCTCAGGTTCCTGATCTCTCCTCTATTTTGCTTTACCTTTCGGAACTTTTATCTAAAGGACTTTCCTTTTCTTCCATTAAGATTCATGCTTCTGCTATCTCTGCGTGTTTCAGTTCTGATCCTCCTGTTTTTTCACATCCTTTGGTGAAGCAGTTCTTGAGAGGGGCTAAAAATTTGCGGCCTCCAAGGACCCCTCCTGTCCCTGCCTGGGATCTTAATTATGTTTTAGAAAAACTTACTTTGCCTCCTTTTGAGCCTGCTGCATCTTCAGATATTAAATTTCTATCCTGGAAGACTGTTCTTTTGTTAGCATTAACCTCTGCCAGAAGGGTCTCAGAGTTGCAAGCTCTCATGGCTGTGGAACCATACCTTCTTTTCCATCAGGACAGAGTATCCTTGAGGACCAATCCTACTTTCATGCCTAAGGTGATTTTGAAAGTGGCTTTGAATCAGACAATTCACCTTCCTACTTTCTTTCCAAATCCTCAAAATAAAGGGGAAAGGATTTTGCATTCATTGGATGTGCACAGACAGTTACGATTTTACTTGGACAAGACTAAAGATTTCAGAAAGTCTAACCAATTGTTTGTTTCCTTTGCTTCCAGTACTCTTGGAAAACCTATTTCTAAACAAACTATTTCCAAATGGATTGCTTATGGAATCAGATTTTGTTACACTCATCATGGGAAACAGTTTCCAGGGACCATTAGAAGTCATTCTACTAGAGCAGCTGCTACTTCTTTCCTCAGAGGAGTCCCTACCAAGGATATCTTGGAAGCTGCCACTTGGAGTTCTGTGCATACTTTTTCCAAGCACTACAATCTCCCCTTGTTTTCTAAGTCTAGGGCAGGCTTTGCCTCTGCTGTCTTGCAGGGTATTCTTGTCTCCCCTTCTTCTATCTAAAGCCTCCTCCCTCTCTACACTGCTTTGGGATTCCACCCTACAGTTATGACTGCAACAGTGAAACACGAAGAACATAGTACAGTTGTGTACACCTACCATAAATGTAGATGTTCGAGTGTCTTCACTGTTGCAGTCGGGGTTTCCCTCCCTCCTATCCCGTCTTTCTCTCTTATTTGTGGTGTATTTGTGTTTCCTTGTTGGATTCATTTTTGATTTGTTGGGGACTTCTGACATCTAGGGCAAGAAAGGCTGGAGAAGATGGCGTCGGCTGAGGGCTATGTACCAAGGCATCCTGACGTCAGGATACTAGCTTATACAGCCGACGCCGGACCCAGACTTTGGGATTCTGGCCGACCTCGGGCTGCCTGCCGGCAGGAGCACCCTACAGTTATGACTGCAACAGTGAAGACACTCGAACATCTACATTTATGGTAGGTGTACACAACTGTACTTTCTGCTTCCTCAACAGCATCCTTGGAGTTGTGTAGGAAGAGGATTGTTGGATTCAAGGAGGTCTCAAGCCTCTTCCTCCTCAGATCTGAAGAAGGAGGTTTATGGATCCAGCGTCCTCAGGCCAAACCAAAAAATATTCTGAGCTGACTGGAGTCTGATCCTGTTATCCCTAGGACCTGTTATTCTCCATCTGGATCCAGTTCCTTCCAGGGTCCCATCTCCCTTTATGGAAAGGTGCCATGCTAAGTCACCTTCCCAGGCCTCATCTCGTTCCTTCAGAAGTTTGACTGACGAGGATGTGGATAGGATGATGAGGAAGTTTCTGTCGGTGCAGATCCAGATGGGTGTGTTACTAGCTCCTACCACTTCAGGCCAGGAGACCCGTACTTCGACCCCACCACTTCAGACTCCTCCTCTGATGGATCAGAGTCTTCCAGCTCTGTCTGGCTTGGATCCAAAGATAGCCCTATCTTCGGATCAAAAGCTAACTGAGTGACACAGCTGTGACATCTTCGGATCTGGAGGATTCTCAGAGCAGCAACTTCCTTGTTGGATCGGAGGTGTTGGGATCGACTCCAAAGAGCTTGGAGCCATCTGTACGCCTTGGTGCTTTGGCATTTGACAGCTTGGCTCAGACTTCCTCCTTGGAGATTGCTTTTGGGATGGTTGGAGACAGTGGTTCAGAAGTCTGCCTCCTCTGTGCCGAGGTCTTCTCTTTCCCCGTTTGTGGTCTGCTTTCGAGGTTTTGAAGAGGGTGTTTTCTGCTCCAGCAGGATTGACGGTCCTACCCTCCTCGGATCTTCAGTCCAGCTTCCAGATGTGTCTGCTGTTCGATCCTCATCATTCATCTCCATAGGTACAGCCAGCTCGAGACCTCCAGTCTACCCAACCAGGTTTCATAGTCTATTCTGACACTTCCCAGGAATATCCCACTGAGGAAGTCCCTAAGAAGAGAAAGTGCAAGAGGAGGCACTTGGACTCTTCACAAGAGTCTGAGGATCTGGACTTTGAGGGTGAAGGGTCCCCATGATCACATCCAGAAAACATCTGTTTTGGAGACATTCTTTAGATCCTGAAACAGGGAGGTGGTTGGACCCCCAGCATCCCTTTGCCTGAGGTGTCTGTATTTCTGGAGATCTTTGGAGCTGGCCCATCTAATTCTGGGTTACTATGCCTGCTGACGAGCCCACTGATTTGGTCTGCATTTAGAGAAGAATTTTGGGCTGAAGGGGTGCCCATGTCTTGGCAGTGGCCACCAAGAAGGAACTTGTGAAATGGAGTTCTTCTGCTCATCCCCCCAATAGAGAGTCTAGGGCAATGGACAGGTTTGGTAAGCATGTCTGCACTTCAGTGACCTTTGCTTCTAGGTTGCCAAACTATTTGGCACATTTTACTAGGTTGCAAAGGGATTTGATCAAAGAACTTTCAACTTCCTTTTTTGCTGAGGCCCAGTCATCTGTAGCTTCTCAGTTGACTACCCTCCACTCTATTTCGTATTCATCCATGAGGCTCATTTTGCTGTAGCCAAAGGCACCTCAAGAGCAGCGGGTTCAAGCATATCCATTAGGAGGCATGCTTGGATGTGCTTATGTGATTTTGCAGAACCTTTCAAGTCTTTGTTCATCGGTGCTCCTTTTGATGGCACTTCTTTGTTTGGCCCCAAAGAAAAGGACACATTATTCAGATGTGAGAAGGATGGAAAGACCCTCTCTGCAGTGGGCATATGTTTTTCGACTTCTCAAAAATCCTTTTCTAGGAAACAATGAGGTGGTCAGAAGATGTGGTTCAGGAAGTCCCTGGGTCCTGTTCAGGACACTTGCAGAAAGTTCTCCTAGGGGCAAAGGAGGAACTCTAATGGTTGACACCCCCCCCCCCATGGCATAGGAGGCCCGTAAAACCAGGGGTCCAGAGATTCTTTCTCTGACAAGACCCTACCAGTGCTCCTGAAAGGCGCTCCGATTGTCCACCTCTGGAGGCAATCCAAGGTCAACTATTCCTACACCAGAGACCCTGGCTAGACATAACAAAAGATACTTGGGTGCAGAGGATTATTTCCAGAGGTTATATAATACCCTTTTCCCTTGCAGCCCCACCACTATGAAAAATTCACAATGTTCCACTCAGTCAGAGGAGAGAAGCAGCAGTAAAAATACAAAAGCTGCTAGAAATAATTTGTCCAAGAGGTCCTACCAGACCAGATAGAATCCAGAACTTAACTCAAGATTCTTTAGTGCCAAAGAAAACCAGTGACTGAAACCAGTTTTGGATGTTAGCAACTTGAACAAGTCAGTACGACACACAGTTTGAGATGGTCACAGTTCAGTCCATTCCCCCTTTTCTGGGCAAGGATGATTGGATGTGCTCAATAGACCTTCAGGATATATACTGTCACATAAAGATGAACAGGCAGTCCAGAAGGTACTTATGCTTCTGGCTGGGAGCCAGACATTACCAGTTCAGCGCTCTGCCCTTTGGCCTCACCACAGCCCCTAGGGTGTTTGTATGGCAATAGTAGTAGCTAACTTGAGACTACAGGTATTCTGGGTGTTTCCATAGCTAGATGACTGGGTCATTACCGCCTTGACCAGGCATCTCAAGGGCAGGGCATCAGGTACTCAAAATTTGCTGTCATTTGGGGATAAAATGTTCTCTGTTAAACAGGATCCAGTAAAGGCAGTCTCACGAACCGTTGCTGTATACCAAAATAACAGTAGTTCTCAGTCAAAGACTGTTCAGTCCACAAACAAACACTATTTTTATAAAATTTTTTGAATTACAGTGCGATTTAGCGCTTTCATTTCCAATACAGGAAACTTCATCAGAATGAATGGTGTTGTTCTACTTGCATATTATATAGTCTGTACTTGATTAATTTGTTGCAATTAAGTCATTTTAATTAAGACATTTAAATCACTCTGGTTAAAAATAAAGGTGCAGTACTCCATATAAAAAGACAAGACATGATTGCACAATCTAAAAAATGTAAAGATGTATATACTATCAAACATCATTAATCATCGTTGAAAACCTATGTATTTTAAAATTTGTTGAGAAAAACTCTGAGGACAAACATGTAAAACAGTACAACATCAGAATTAAACTGTGATGTATGAATAATATAGTAAAATATGATGTACAGTCTTTACAGTCTATTCAACTAAAATTCATAATATAACCAGTCCCTTCAACTAGAGTTCATAATATATACCCCTCATTTTTTTTGTCTTCAAAACCTCCCTACTTGATTTTTCATAAGATAGAGTTTCATTATGAACCAATGCATCTTTCCTTCTCAAGGTGGTGCCAGAATGCAGTGTCAGTCAGTCAGTTAATTAATCTGTCAGTATTCTTTCCTAAATTTACAAACAAAGGTGAATATATGCAGCATTTATTGGATGTTTACAGGCAGTTACATTTTTTATCTGCATAAGACAGAATAAATCAGAATAGTTTCCTTTGTAGATTTGAAATTGAGTAAACCAGTCTCAAAAGTAACTTTAGCCAGGTGGATGACTGCATTTCTTTTATCTGTAACAAATTGGGTCTTACGTTAACTAAACCTGTAAGAGGCCATTCAGCTAAGTCCATGACAACTTCTTCGGTGTTTCTGTCCAGGTTTTCCATGGATGACATTTGTGCAACAGCAACTTGGGCAAGTCCTCATACCTTTATCAATCATTACAAATTACATCTGGCCTCGAGGGGTAGAGCATCTTTTGGTTCAGTTGTGCTCAGGAATCTACTTGGATTCCACTTGGGATCAGGTAGCTGGGGACTTTGTCCCAGGAGTTGAGGATAGAACGAAAATTGACAGGATCCAGATCAAGAAGTTATGTACTCACCATAACATTGCATCTGTGTTGTCCATTTTCATTCTTCCTCAACTTCCTGCCCACCGCCCCTCATCCTTTGTTTCTACCAACTTCTGGATGAATGAGACTTTATTAAGGACACCACTGTCCTTTTGATTTAAGCTCCTGATATGGTTTCCTCTATGAAGCAGTATCTTTTTGTATATATGTATGTTAAGAAATAAATCATCAAGCAATATCTGACTTATATTAGCAGTTGGTGCGTGCAGGTTAAGGGAGAAGCACAAGTGCTTTTTGGTTACCACAAGCTTTAGTAACGTCATTCTGATCGGAAGATCAGATCCAAGCCCAGCAGTTGAAGAAAGAAAATGGGCAACGCAGCAGTTGAAGAAAGAAAATGGGCAACACAGATGGGACGTTATGGTGAATACATAACTTTTTTATGCAAGTTCAAATAGCTGGCTTAGTACGACTTTTGTCGTGTTGTAGTGGAGAGATGCATGTTATAAAGTCAGCAGTTGCAGTAATGTATGTGGATAAAGCAGTGATTATAGAGGGTAGTATTTATTTTGTGTTATAGTTGGTATTTTCTCTGTCTTGAGCAGATGTTCTTCATCTCACATTGCTGCAGTCCTTACATATGGGTAGTCCGCTGTCCTCGGTCGGCCCGAATACCAAAGTATTAGGCTGACGTCGGTCATGGGCGCTCAGATCTGACATCATAGCGTCAGGGTATAAAAGCGCATGACCGACGTCATATCCTCAGTCTTTTTTGCCGCATGGTCCGATGCAGAAGCAGCGTTGCAAGTGCCGTTCGGCGTTCTGAAATTTTCGTATTCTGAGTTTCAGACCGAAACCAAGTTGGGCTAAGTACCCCGTTGGGGAATATTTTTGTTTTTTTTTCTTGCCTCAGTTAATTCCGGATGTCAGAAAAAGTGAATAATTGTATTTCTTGTGGGAAACAGATACCGCATAGGGATTATCACTCTCTTTGCATTCCTTGTTTGGGACCGGACCACGACGTTGTCGGGTGTCGGTTTTGTGCTAGGTTTAATAAGCGCACTATAAAAAGAAGGTTAGATTGTGCTAGGTTAGTCTTTGGTAAGCGGTGTAATTATAATATGCCGTCTGATCCTCCGACGCCCGCTTCCACGAAGAAGCGCAAAGACAAATTCCTGAAACCTAGACAGGTTGATTCGTCCGTTTCGGACGCCGGTCCTGCAGAAGCTACAGTGGAGCAGGTGGATCCGGCTGAAGTTTCTGTTGAGTCTCAGGGGGAAACTTTGATTTTGCAGGATGTGGCCTCACAGGAGTCAGGTCCAGCTGAAGGGGCCTCTCAGGTTACTGTTCTCCCTTCTATGCCTAAGGTGGTTAGGCCTTCTGCTACTATTTCTAAGGCTTCTTCTAAGGGCAGGTCTGTTTTGCCTTCCTCTGGTGTCCCTCCAGGTACTTCAGGGTCTGTGCCTAAAAAGCACATGCTTAAAATGGCGGAAGATTTGATTACTTTAATTAGAGGTTCTATGCCCCCTCCTGATAAGAGGCCCAGGGTGGAGCCAGAGTTGGAAAGTTTGGATCAGGCCTCAGGCGACTCAGACTCTTCTGCTGAAGATATTCAAGATTTTCCCCTTATTCGGATTCTGATGCAGAGGATTCCACTCCTTCTGCTTCTCCTCCAGAGGATTTTTAGTTTTCAGAAACTCTGCATTCCATGAGGGAGCATTTTAAGTGGGAAGGACAGGATTTCTCTGATTCACGAAGAGGCTTAGGGAATTCTTGTTTTACCACAGCATAGACCCTTGGCTATACCTCCTGTTTTGGATGATGTTCAAGATGTTTTCTCGAGGCTTTCCTTAATCCAGATTCTTTGCCTCCTGCCAGTTAAACCGGACAGGTATTATAGGGTGCCTGAGGCTCATAAATATCTGTATAAGAGTCCTAGGGCGGACCCAGAAACTATTAGTCAGGGGCCTAAGGGTGTTAGAGCTTCTGTTGTAAAGAATCCGGTTCCTCTAGATAAAGAAGCTAGAGCTTTGGATAGATGGGGTAAGAAGGTGTATACCTCTTCTACTTTAGCAATGAGGGCTTTAAATTGCCAGTTTCATATGTTGAAGTATCAGAATTTCCTCCTTTCTCAGCTAAAATCTAAAGTGGATGCTTTGGCAGAGGGCATAGAGTGTAAAGAATTGCAGGATTTAGTACATGTCTCTGAACAGGTGGGTAAGCATTCTTTGCAGTGTGGTTTTGATGCTGTACAGGCCTCTTCTAGGGTGGCTGCCACTGGATCAGTTCTTCGTAGGCACGCCTGGCTTAAGGATCAGAATTTGTCCGAGCATGTTAAAACTAGAATTCTGGATGCCCTTTACAGTCTGAAGTTTTGTTTGGTCCCCCTGTGGAGTCGGTTTTGAAGAAAATGGAAGACAAGGCTAAGTCTATGCAGACTGTTAAAGATTTTTTGCAGGTGCAACCTCCAAAGTTTAGTAGAAATTGGCCTACTTAGGGGTGGACCTACCCTTCTTCTGATTCTCAGTCTAGGGGTAGATCTAGGCGTGGCAGGGGCAGAGCTCACAGTACATTCAGGCCTAGAACTTGGAGTTCACCTGCACAATCTGCAGGTGAGGGCAGGGGCCAGTCCTTTCGTAAACAGGCCCAATGACCTGCATTTTCAGCTGCCAGATTCTTCTTCCCTGGCAGCTCCTTTGGGAGGAAAATTAGCACTCTTCAAGCAAAACTGGCTTTTAGTCACCCAGGACAAATGGGTATTGGACATTATAAACCGAGGCTACAAGTTCTGTTTCCATACATTGCCTCCTTTCAAAGGCATGCCAGACGTTCCTCCTCGGCAAAGGATAGAGGCTCACAAGCAGATTTCTTTACTTCTTCAAATAGGAGCTATACAGCCAGTTCCTCTGTCGGAAGTGGGACTAGGATTTTATTCTCGCCTGTTTCTAGTACCAAAGAAAGGGAACACGTGGAGACCAATTTTGGATTTATCTATCCTCAACACTTATCTGGACATTCCAAAGTTCAAAATGCTGACGTTACAACAGCTTTTACCTCTGTTGGGAAAAGATCACTGGATGGTAACTCTGGATCTCAAAGAGGCTTATCTTCATGTTCCTATCAGGCCCAGTTGCAGGAGGTACCTGCGTTTTGGCTGGAAATTTACATTATCAGTTCTCTGCATTGCCCTTTGGCTTATCTACTGCCCAGAGTGTTCAGAAAGGTTCTGGCTCCAGTGATAGCCTTTTCAGGTTAAAAGGAATACAGATTTATCCTTATTTGGACGATTGCCTGATTATTGCACAACACAAAGACGAACTTCTGCATCATCTACAGTATGTGATGGTAGTGTTAAGATGCCTAGGGTATTCTGTGAACGAAACAAAGTCCAGTCTAGTACCCTCTCAGGACATGTGCTTTCTGGGTGTGAGACTGAATACAGCTTCCCAGATGGCCTTTTGACCCCGGACAAACAAAGAAGCCTTTCTCTTTATTTCCATCAAATGTCTCTACAGTCCAGGCTGACTGCAAAGACAGTCCTTCAAGCCTTGGGGTTCATGGCATCTTGTATTCTGGTGCTTCCCAATGCCAAACTGCATATGAGGAAGCTTCAATGGTATCTCAAAATGTATGGACACAACACTGCCAAGATCTAGACACTGTCATTCAGATAATACCTTGCATTCAGAAAGAATTTTTGTGGTGGGCTCAGGAATGTCACCTAAACAAGGGACTCTCTGTGACCCGACCAGAGGCGAGTCAGATTCTAATGACAGATGCCTCGGACAAGGCTTGGGGAGCACACCTCAATGGAAAATGGGTGCAAGACACGTGGCCTGTCAGACTTCAACATTTGCATATCAACTTGAAGGAGATGTTAGCAGTCCAATTTGCATTGATGGCTTTCAAGGATTTACTTCACCCAGGACAGGTGTTGATTCAAACAGACAACACTACTGTCATGTGGTACATCAACAAGCAAGGGGAACCCCTTCTTACCCTCTTTGCAGGCAAGCGATGATTTTGTGGGAGATTGCTCTCAGTTTACACCTCAATCTTCAGGCAAGGTTTCTACCAGGAGCACAGAACTCCTTAGCGGATGTGTTGAGCAGACAAATTGTGGATCCTCGCGAGTGGAAACTGGATCCTCATGTGTTTCAAAAGTTGACAGTGTTATGGGGGACTCCAGACATAGATCTGTTCGCTTCTCCACTAAATTACCAGTTGCCAAAGTTTTGCACAAAATGTTTCATCCCACAGCTTGGAAGGTGGATGCTCTATCATTCAGTTGGAGCAATCTTCATGTCTATGCCTTTCCACCTCTGCCTCTCATTCCCAAGGTACTCCTGAAGGCCAGAATAGACAAGCCATCCATGATTCTGATAGCCCGGATTGGCCTCGACAGCACTGGTACCCACTACTGAGGAGTTTGGTACGGAGCCTCCATGGCCTCTGCCTTTGATTCCGCATATTTTGTCTCAGGAGGGCGATCACTTCCTCAATGTCAAGATTCAGTCTCTGCATCTCACAGCCTGGCATATTCTGTTTTAGACCCTGGAGGGTCTCAGCTTCCACAACAAGTTTTGAATGTTATTTTGGAGGCCAGAAGGCCTAGTACAAGGAAAGTTTACGCTGATAAATGGAGGAGATTTTTTCTTTGGAGCAAAGCGAAGGACTTTGATGTTTCCAAGCCTGATTTAAGTGTTTCTCTTCAATATCTTACTGAGTTATTGGACAAGGGTTTGTCTTTCTCCTCGATAAAGGTTCATGCTGCAGCCATTTCTGCTCACTATGACTGTGACCCTCCTTTATTTTCCCATCCTTTGTTTAAGCAATTTCTTAGAGGGGCAAAGATCATAAGACCCCCAAGAGCTCCTACTCCTGCTTGGGATCTCAATTTTGTGTTGGAAAAGCTTACTCTACAACCTTTTGAGCCTGCAGCTACTGCTGAGTTAAAGTATTTATCATGGAAGACTGCTTTTTTGTTGACCATTACCTCTGCAAGAAGGGTTTCTGAATTACAGGCCCTTATGGCAGTGGAACCTTTCCTGATTTTTCATAAGGATAGGGTATCTTTGCGTACTAATCCTTCCTTTATGCCTAAAGTGGTTTCTAGTGTGGCCTTGAACCAAACTATTCATTTGCCTACTTTTTATGCAAACCCTCAAAATAAAGGGAGAAGATTTTGCATACTTTGGATATTCACAGGCAGTTACGTTATTATTTGAGCAGAACCAAGGGGTTCAGGCAGTCTCAGCAGTTGTTTGTTTCTTTTGCTTTGGGTTCTCAGGGAAAACCTGTTTCAAAACAAACTATTTCTAAATGGATTGGGTTTTGTATTTCTTTCTGTTATTCCCATCATGGTAAGGAGATTCCGGCTGGAATCAGACCTCATTCCACTAGAGCTACTGCCACTTCTACTGCCTTTCTAAGGGGTAGCTACAAAGATATTTTGAAAGCAGCCACTTGGAGTTCAGTACATACTTTTTCCAAGCGTTACCACCTTCCTCTTTATTCTAAGTCTAGGGCTGGATTTGCCACTGCAATATTACAGGGCATTTTAGCAGCCCCTAATGCTTTATGATTTTGCCATCCTCCCTTTACCTCTGCTTTGGGATTCTACCCATATGTAAGGACTGCAGCAATGTGAGATGAAGAACATAGTACAGTTTTGTACCTACCATAAATGCAGATGTTCAAGATCCACATTGCTGCAGTCCAATTACCCTCCCTCCTTCCCCTCTGTAGTTTGGCATGGTTATATGGTTTGGGTGATGGTTGTTGTTGGGCATGTTTTTGGGAGGTATCCTGTTTTTGGGCTGTGGCCTTTCTTTTTAGGGCCTTCTGACATCTGGGGCAAGAAAAGACTGAGGATATGACGTCGGTCATGCGCTTTTATACCCTGACGCTATGATGTCAGATCTGAGCGCCCATGACAGACGTCAGCCTAATACTTTGGTATTCGGGCCGACCGAGGACAGCGGACTACCCATATGTAAGGACTGCAGCAATGTGGATCTTCGAACATCTACATTTATGGTAGGTACAAAACTGTACTTTTTGTATTTGAGATTTGCATATCCTGCTGTGATTTATTTTTCCAGTTGATATTTTGTGTGTCGGTGAGGTTTTGTTTGTTTAGCTAGTTGATGTATGTGCTTCATCTCTCAGCAACCTTGACTACAAAAGTTAATTTTAATATGAATAATACATACTTGATTATGTATTAAAACAGTTTCAGTAGTTTGTGTTCTCAGTATTTTGAGATGTTCATATTGATCACTGCTGCAGTAGCCTAAGCTATATGGTTTATATCCTGCAAGGATACAACAGCCAGCCATATTCCAAAGCTTCAGGGCACCTTCTTTCCAGATCAACCATTAGCTAGCTCGAGCTGACTGAAAAAGACCGGTTTGGGTGCCAAACCCTTCAGAGCTTCTCTGTTGCAGAAGGGTATGCTCCTCCTGAGGCTTTTGAGGAATCAGTCAGCTTTTGCTGATGTTCTTTGTGTTTCACTGTTGCAGTCATCACATTTGGGTCATCCCTGCCAGGGTAGCCCTCATCTTGCCCGAATACCAGAGATTTAGTATTTCTGCATCGGTTGCTGTCACTTGAGGACTGACGTCAGGTCATCAGTGGTATAAAGTAAGGCAGCCGATGCCATTACATCAGTGTTTCTTGCCATGGAGCTCAAAGCAGAAGCGGTTCGCACGAGTGCCAGCCGGGCCCCTACCTGAGTTTTCATTACCGGGTTGAAGTCCTCTAAAGCTAAGTATCCCATTGGGGATCCTTTTTTCTTCCACTAACCGATGTCAGAAAAAGTTAAAAATTGTCTCGCCTGTGGAAAGCAAATAACACACAGAGACTTCCACTCTTACTGCGTCACTTATCTAGGTCCAGACCATGACGTCTCCCGTTGTGGCTTTTGTACTTTAATACCAGAACTATCCTTCGTCTGGCCCTTATTGTAGCCAGATATTTTCATTTACAGTCCTCTAATTCTGATATGGCTTCGGTAAGCCGTCCGACAGCAGATCTTCCGAAAAAATGTAAAGACATAGACAAGACTGCACAGGTTCAAACCTACCGATGACTCTTCTGCAAAGCTAGTCATCAATCCTCCGATACTCAGTGAGGTGCTTTTGCAGCCTCTGATGCCGCTTCACTTGATTCGCAGGCCACTACCGAGATCCTTTAGGAGTCTGGTATGCCACAAAACTCTTTGTCTAAGGATCCTGTAATCGTCTCTAACTTGGATGGATCTGGAGCCGCTGAGCAGGCACCAGCACCCGAGGATGTCCTTTGCACCACCGAATCTCGACACAAACCGACATCATCTTTTGTGACTACCGTTCTTTCGAAAACAACAAGTTCCTTAGGCCCAGGGTTTGAACCACACCCAAGAAACAGACTAACCACTCTCAGGCACCTGCTACCTTGCCTCAGTCTCAAATGCGTAAAGTGGCAGAAGACCTTATGCTGATCTGGGGAAGCCAAGCTACCCCCTCAGAAAGGAAGAGATCTGTCCCCGGTAATTGTGTGAACAAGAGTCAGATGAATCTGATGTATCTGACTATGAAGACATGCAACCCCTCTCCACTTACGAGGATTCTGAAGCAGAGGAATCCATTCCTTCAGCCTCTCCCCCAGAGGATTTTTCCTTTGGGGAAATCCTGCATACTTAAGGGAGCATTTCCAGTGGGAAAGTCATGACTATCCTCAGTCTAAAAAGAGACTTGGGGAATTCCTAAACCTCCCGCAACACAGACCCTTGGCCATTCCCCCAGTCCTGGATGTGGTGGATGATGTTTTCCTTGAATCCAGCTTGACTCCTGATGCCCTACCTCTTGCTTCCAGAAAACCAGACGGGTACTACAGAGTCCCTGACTCACACATATATCTTTTTAAAAATCCAACAGCTGACCCTGAGGTCATTTCCCAAGGGCCTAAAGGGATTAAAGCAACCTCTGCTAAGAATCCCACCCCCTCAGACAGGGATTCCCCGAGCATTGGACAGATGAGGTAAAAAAGTATACACCTCAGCTACTCTTGCTATCAGGGCACTCACTAAATTTTCAGCTCCATATGCTTAAATATCAGCAACATACCTTGGAACACCTTTAACAAAAAAGGGACTTCTTTTGTCTTCCTTTCCTGCTTGGGCAGAATCTAAAGCCTTACAAGACTTAATGCATTTTGCAAGTCAAGTAACTAAACGCACTTTGCACTGTGGTTTTGCCACCCTAGAAGCTTTTTGCAGGGCAGCAGTCACTTGATCTGTTATTAGAAGACATGCATGAGTTAAGGAACAACCCCTGCCAGGCCATGTCAAATCTAAATTGTTGTATACCCCCTTGCACAAAGATAACTTATTTGGCACTAAGGCAGAAGAGGTCTTAAAAAAGATGGAAGAAAAAGCAAAATCTATACAAACAGATTTCTTACAGATCCAGCCCTGTAGGTTCAGCAGGCATTTTCCCACCAACACTGGTCCTTTCCTGCTCTGAGTAAACAGACCCTAGCCTAGGCCCCATGGAAGCAGACCCCCCCCCCAGACAGCAGCCCCAGGGAAAGCCGAGATCTAAGCAGTGGACTACCTCCACTTAAAAACCAGGGAGTTCTAAGCCATCCCCTTGTGCTAAGAACTCACGACTCACCTCCTCCCGACCTCCCCTCTGCCCACCTTCACTTACTCCTAGGAGGAAAACTCTCCTTTCACTCAAGCACCTGGGTCACCATTACCAAGGACCAATGGGTGCTGAACAATTGTGTCTTAGGGATACAAATTCTCCTTCCCAGATCTACCACCAAATCAGTGGGCAGAGGCTCAAAAGCAAATCTATTCCCTGCTCTCTCTGAGGGCAGTAGAGCACGTTGCTGCAAAATAGGCCAAGGCTTCTACTCCAGACTTTTTCTGGTGCCCAGAAAAGAGGGCCCCTGGCACCCCATCCTCGATCTATCCACTCTAAATACCTTCCTGGTGATCCCAAAATTCAAAATGCTTACCCTGCAGCAGCTGTTACCCATTCTCTCCAAGGATGGCTGGCTAGCCACCCTGGATCTAAAAGAGGCCTACCTCCACATTCCTATCGGCAATCATGCAGAAAATATCTCCGCTTCAGGGCAGGATCTCAACACTTTCAGTTCTCTGCACTTCCCTTTGGCTTCTCTACTGCTCCCAGAGTTTTTATAAAATGCTTGGCTCCAGCCACTGCCTTTTGCAGACAAAGAATTATTCAAATTTGCCCCTACTTAGATGACTGCCTTATTCAGGCAGACAGCCAGGAAAAAGATGCTCAAGCACCTGGCCTTTGTAAAGAGCCTACTAACCTCCCTAGGGTACACAATCAATGAAAAGAAACCAAAACAGGTGCCCACCCAAAGGATAATCTTCCTGGAAGGAAGTCTGGACACAGCATCCCAGATGGCATTCCTTACACCAGACAAATTTTCCTGTCAGCCTACTTCTCTCAACTGGCCACCAGGTCTCAGCTTTCTGCAAGGAAAATCCTGCAGGCTCTGGGGTTCATGGCATCTTACATACTTCTCATTCCATATGCCAGACTGCATGTGAGGAAACTTCAGTGGTACCTAAAGAACGTTTGGTGTCAACAATGTCAAGACCTGAAAACTCTTCTACCTATAATTCCTTGCCTCAAACAGGAATTTCTTTGGTGGCCAACAGCATGCGCCCACAACAAGGGACTGCCCAGACCCTCACCACTGACGCATCAGACTACGCTTGGGGTGCACACCTGGATGGCAGGTGCATACAGGGCCGATGGAGCCCACAGCAAATCCCCTTGCACATCAATCAAAAAGATGATGGCTTTGCAGCATGTCTTGATAGCTTTCAAACCCCTTCTCTCTCCAGGGGTTCTCCTGATCAAAACAGACAACGCCACTGTGATGTGGTACATCAACAAGCAGGGAGGGACTCCCTCGTACCCTCTATACAGGCTGCCATGACCCTTTGGCTCGCAACCTCCTCCATGCAACTACACCTGTTGGCACAATACCTACCAGGCTGTCTCAACTCCCTGGCAGACCAATTAAGTAGAAACCTTCTGGACCCACATAAGTGGCAGCTCAACATGAGAACCTTCATCCTAATAACTCAGAAATGGGGAACCCCGAAGGTTGACCTTTTTGCCTCGCAAAGCAAATTCTGTACCAGGGAGCATCACTACATAGCTTGAAAAGTGGATGCCCTGTCCTTCCCTTGGGTTAACCTCTTGGTCTATGCCTTTACTCCCCTACTTCTCATCCCCAGGGCGCTGTTCAAAATAAAGGAGGAAAAACCAAGGGCCATTCTTATAGCTCCAGACTGGCCCTGACAGCACTGGTACACTTTGCTGCGCAGCCTGTCCCTGCTGCCTCCATGGCATCTTCCTCAGATTCCAAATCTCCTAACCCAGAAGGAAGGGGAATTCATGCATCCCCAATTGCAGGCACTCAGTTTGGCATCTTGGCTTGTTCCCTAACCCCAAACCAATCTTCCATCCTTAGTAAACAGGTTCTGGATGTTATCTGTGAGGCTAGACGCCCTAGCACCAGAAAGTCTTGTGCAGATAAATGGAAAAGGTTCTGCACCTGGATCCAGGCTAAGGGGGCCAATCCTGCACAGCCCTCCACCCCTCTCATCCTGGATTACTTAGCTGCCTACTACACAGTGGTCTCTCTTTCTCTTCTATAAAAATTTGTGCATCTGCTATTTCTGCTCTTTTTCCCAATGAGCAGCCCCTTCTCTCTCACAGTTTGATCAAACAGTTCCTCCGTGGGGCTAGCAAATTGAGACCCCCCCCCTAGAAGGCACCAGCGCCAGCTTTGGGACCTTAACTTTGTCTTGGAAAAGCTCACCCTGCCTCCTTTTGAACCAGCTTCTTCTGCAGAGCTAACATTTCTCTCCTGGAAGACAGCCTTCCTTATGGCCATCACTTCAGCCAGAAGAGTCTCTGAGCTGCAAGCACTCATGGCTGTGGAACCCTTCATCATCTTCCATGCAGACCGGGTATCCCTCAGAACTAACCCATCCTTCATGCCCAAGGTGGTGTCCAGTGTGGCTCTCAACCAATCCATTCATTTGCCCACTTTCTTTCCTAATCCCCATAACAAGGGGGAAATGATTCTTCACTCTCTAGATGTGCACAGACAGCTCCGGTACTATCTGGACAGGATTAAATCCTTCAGAAAGTCTGATCAATTGCTGGTTAGCTTGGCTACAGGGTTAGAGGGCAAAGCCATCTACAAGCAAACCATTTCCAAATGGATAGCACACTGCATCCATTTCTGCTACAAACACTATGGTAAGCCTCCCCCCAAGGGGGTCAGAACACACTGCACCAGAGCAGCCTCCATCTCTGCAGCTTTTCTCAGAGGAGTCCCCACCAGGGACATCCTGGAGGCTGCCACCTGGACATCTCTTCACACTTTCATCAGGCATTACCACCTGCTTCTGTTCTCCAAATCCAGGGCAGGGTTTGCCTCTGCAGTCTTGAAGGCATCCTAGCCAGCTCCTAGCTTCTTTGATTGCCTCCACCCATTTCCTCAGCTTTGAGAATCTACCCAAATGCGATGACTGCAACAGTGAAATAAGAAGAACATAGTACAGCTGTGTACACTTACCATAAATGTAGATGTTTGAATGTATTTACTGTTGCAGTCCTGGTTTCCCTCCCTCTGTCCCCCTTTTTTTCTCTTTTTCTCCTTTTCTCCTTGTGTTACCATTCTTCCTTGTTGTTCTCCTTTCCTTACAAGGGACATATTGGTATTTATTTTCCACTGGTGTTTTTTTTTCTCACCAGAACCTGGCCTCTTACTTTGGGGGCTTCTGACAGGTTAAGAAAAACTGATGTAATGGCATCTGCTGCCTTACCACCGACGACCTGACGTCTGTCCTCAAGTGACAGCAACCGATGCAGAAATACTAAGTCTCTGGTATTCGGGCCGGTCGAGGGCTACGCTGGCAGGGATAACGCAAATGTGATGATTGCAACAGTGAACACACTCTAACATCTACATTTATGGTAAGTGTACACAACTGTACCTTCCTTTGCTGGGCTGATAACATCCCCCCACGCCAAAGGGAACTTATGTTTAAAAAACAAAATAGTTATTAACCATTTCCTTTTTTTTTTCATTTTAAAACTTGGAGTCAGTGTTTTAATGGACTGTCATGAGACTATATTGCACATTTTTAAATGGGAGCACTGTTTTTTTCCTGCAAGTTTAAAAGTCGTTTAAAGTATTTTAAAAAGAACATTGTTTTTCTGTGGAGTAATTTGTTTATTTTACTTCTTGAGGCTGGCAAAAGTATTTTGAAGTGCTTTTTACTGTGTTCTGTGAAAAAAGTGACTTTTAAATTACTGTAAATTTGTACTGTTCTTGCTACTTAGTTTTCCTCGGAGAAAGAGGTACCATTTTTGGCTTGATGTGGAACAAATTGTTGGTCCTGTGGTAGGTCCTTCTTCCAGTCTCAAAAGTTAAGCAAGACGGCCTTTGCCACCACAGCAGACTAGCAGTTTGCCTCAGCTGCAGGTGGGTGACTCTGTAGTGGCCATTAGTTGTACCTCAGACCACTCATCTTTTACCCCATATCGTCTGGTGTAGCACCTGCAGCCAGTATGTACTGGAATTTCAGTGTCGTCTGAGACTGTAGGGGTCCCCTTAGTGGGCAAGGGAAGAGCCACTCTTGTCTGTACTGGGAGAAAAAACAAGGAATGCGTCCCTGTTTTGCCAGAATGTTGTGCCCATCCCCGGTAAAGCTGCTGTTGGTCCCATTTTTCCTGTCAAAATGAAACCGAAAGCTAAACATTTATCTTCTCAAATTTTTTGGACATTAATAATTTACTTTGGCTGGCTCAGGGATTAATTCAGGCTATTGATCCTTCATATAAAATAGTTTCTGGTATAGGAAAGGGGGATGTCTCTTTTTTCCTGAAAGATTTTCAAGATTCTGAATCTGGACATGAAGATGAAGGGACAGATGGTTTTCTCCTCAGATTTCTGATTCAGACTCGGTGGGGGGGGGGGGGGTTGTCATTCTGTGAGAGTGTTTCTGGGATATGCAAGACTTTATATGAGGAAACTCCAGTGGTAATTTAAAAAGTCTTTGGTGCCAGCATTCTCAGGACCTGGAAACCGTCATTCCTATTATACCCTGTCTAAGGACAGAGTTCCCCTGGTGGGAAGAAGCATGCAACCAAAACAAGGGACTGCCATTTACTCAACCCCAAGCTGCCCAGACCCTAACCACAGATGCATCAGACTATGCCTGGGGAGCACTCATGGGCAGAAAATGTATTCCGGGCCACTGGAGCCCAAGTTAAATTCATCTGCACATCAACCAAAAAGAGATGCTAGCTGTACAGAATGCCCTGTCAGCTTTCAGATTTATTAGAGACAGCTGCTAATAAAAGCAGATAACACCACAGTTATGTGGTACATCAACAAGCGGGGGGGGGGGGGACCCATTCCTACCCACTCTGCAGGCTAGCCATGGCCCTGTGGAACAAGGCCTTGGACATTCAAGTCCATCTGCAAGCTCAATTCCTGCCAGGCAAACAAAACTTACTGGCAGATGACTTAAACAGAAATCTCCTAGACCTACATGAGTGGCAATTGGAGCACAGCCCCTTCAACCTTCTGATTCAGAAATGGGGGACCCCAGAGGTGATCTCTTTGCCTCCCCCTACAACCACCAGCTCAGCAAATTCTGCACAAGGAATCCTCACAGCAGAGCCTGGAAAGCGGATGCCCTATCTTTTCAGTGGGTAAATCTCTCAATCTATGCCTTTCCCCCTCTGCCCTCTTTTCAAGAGTATTACTCAAGATAAAGCAGGACAGGCCAAGGACAATTCTGATTGCCCCGAACTGGCCACGCCAGCACTGGTAACCCACTCTTGCGCAGCCTGACATCAGTGCCACCTCGGCACCTACACCAGAATCTAACCCTCCTCTCTCAGCAGGAGGGACAGATTCTGCATCCACAACTGCAAACTCTAAATCTTGCAGCCTGGCTTATTCTTTGAATTCTCCACCAGCAACCTTAAGCAAATAGGTGCTGGACGTCTTTTTTGAAGCCAGAAGACCCAGTACAAGAAAATCCTATGCTGATAAGTGGAAAAGGTTTTACTCATGGATTCAATCTAAAGGAGAGGACACAGGACTGCCCTCTGCCGCTTATCCTGCATTACCTAGCAGATCTACTCCACAAAGGCCTGTCCTTCTCCACCATTGAGATACATGCCTCAGCCATTTCTACTCATTACAACACTGAACCACCTCTCTTCTCGCACTTTCTTATCAAACAGTTCCTGAGTGGGGCAAAATTTAAGGCCACCAAGGAGAGCACCCACCCCTGCTTGGGACCTTAACTTTCTACTGGAAAAGCTTCTCCCTTTGTACCTGCTGCATCAGTAGAGTTAAAATTCCTCACTTGGAAAACAGCCTTGCTTCTACCATCACTTCGGCTAGAAGAGTGTCTGAGCTGCAAGCACTCATGACTGTGGAACCCTTCATCATTTTCCATGCTGACAGGGTTTCCCTCAGGAGTAACCCTTCCTTTATGCCCAAACTGGTGTCCATTGTGGCTCTCAATCAATCCATCCATTTGACAACCTTCTTCCCTAATCCTCAAAATAAAGGGGGAAGGATCATGCACTCCTTGGACGTGCACAGACAGCTCAGATTCTACCTTGATAGGCCTAAGCCCTTGGAAAATCTGACCAGTTACTAGCCAGCTTTGTAACAGGGGCAGAGGGCAAGTCCATTTCAAAACGAACCATTTCCAAATGGATAGCACACTGCATCCATTTCTGCTACAAGCGCCATGGGAAATCAACCTCTCTGGGGGGGTCAGAACACATTCCACTATGGCAACATCTACCTGTACAGCATTTCTCAGGGGAGTCCCTACCAGGGATATCCTGGAGGCTGCTACCTGGAGTTCTGCACACACCTTCACCAAGCATTACCAATTGCCTATATTTTCCAAATTCAGAGCAGGATTTGCTACAGGAGTCCTGCAAGGCATACTAGCCAGCCCCAACTCTTCTTGACTGCCTCTACCATTCTTCAGCTTTAGGAATCCCCCCAAGTGTGATTGCAACAGTGAAACGCGAAGTACATAGTATAGTTGTCTACACTTACCATAAATGTAGATGTTCGAGTGTATTCACTGTTGTAGTCCCAGTTTCCTTCCCTCCAGCCCGCTGGTTTTCTCTCTCTCTCTCTCCTATCTATAGCTATTACTAACCCCTTCTGGGGTATTGGCATTTACTTTTTACTGTTGGCATGTTCCCCACCATAACCTAGCTCCTTATTTGGGGGCCTCCTGACATTTGGGGCAAGAAAAACTGATGTAATGGCATCAGCTGCCTTTTTTTATACCCTTGGCGACCTGACGTCAGTCCTGGAGCGACAGCATCCGACGCAGAAGTACTGAGTCTCTGGTATTTGAGCCGACTGAGGGCTACCTGCAGGCAGATAACCCAAGTGTGATGACTGTAACAGTGAATACACTGGAACATCTACAGTTATGGTAAGTATACACAACTTACTTTCTCTAAGCTGGGACAACCATTCTCCCAACAAATTATTGCAGCCTGAATGTCAAAGCCCATCTCTTTTGTGTTCTTCTCACTACAGTAAGACCTTGCCTTCCTTCCATAAAGTACATTTCACTAGGGCTTCCTTGGGGCCTTAACACAAAGGCATAAACTCCAGGTCTGTCTCGGAGGTGGCCACTTGGTCCTGTGTCAACACGTTTACTAAACACTGCAAGTAATTCATGCTTTCTCTAGATTCTTGGCTCCTTTGCTATGTCAGTCCTGTCTGGACTGCTGGACACTTCTTATACTCAGTAGCCAACCACCCTTTCTTCCTCCAGCTTTGGGAATTGCCCACATTTCAGGAATACTGCAGCGGTGATTTCAGTAAGGACATGGTACAGTTCTGTAAGAACTTAACATAACAACAGATTCCTACTTATCACTGTTGCAGTATTCCATCCCACCCTCCATCCCCTCTTCTGTGTCTCACTTCAATTTTTAGTTGCCTCTTCTCCTTTCCTCTTACCTTTGCTGTGTTTCATGAGTACGGAGGGGGGGGGGTTCTTAACATTTTCAGCTACACCCCTCCTAGCTGACCTGTCTCCTCTCTCTCAGTAGTCTTCAGACCGCTGACTTGGAGATAGTATGAGGGTGTATGCTCATACATCTGTCTTTATATCCAAACCTATATGAGCTGAGTTCATGTGTTGGACATATGACCTAAGGAAGGCAAAGCTTTGGTACTGCAACCTGATGTCGCCAGTAACAACCCACATGTCAGGAGTACCGCAAGACTGATCAATAGGAAATCTACTGTTATGGTAATTCCTTAGACAACTGTACTTCAGCCGTCATTTTAGGGTTCAGGAAAGAAAGGATACTTCATACCTTGGATCTCAACAAACAACGCTGATATTATATGAACAAAATCCTTCAGAACTTTCAATCAGTTTTTGAGTTCCCTTGAAGATAAGAGGAAAGGAGAACCTATTTCAAAGCAGACTGTTTCCATATGGTTGTCTCTGGCTATTACCTTTTGTTAGTCCCACCACAATTAATTTATTCCAGGCAGGGTCAAGGCACATTCTCCCATGGTCTTGGTTTTCATGTATGGCATTTTAGAAAGTGCTGGATTCTAGAAGCAGCAACTTGGATTTTCTGTATGTACTTTTACAAAGCACTACAAGCTAGATTCCTTCTCCAGGTCTAAATCATGCTTTGCTTGGACCACTCTTTAGGGGCTTCTGGAACCTTCTTCCATGTCCTGGTTCTAAAACATGGTAATCTATGTATGTAGCTTAGTAGACTACTGCAGCAGTGATCAGTATGAAGAACATGATACAGTTGTGTAAACTTACCAGAAAATTAGATGTTCGAATGGTCCCCAAAAAAAGTTGATAAGGGAGATTCTTTTCCTAAACAGTCAAGGAAAAGATCTCAGAATCAGTCTACCTCTTTTGTTCCAGTATTTGAACCTCCTGCTAAAGTATCAGATCCAACTACTTTGGACCTGAAACCTATATCGAAGAAATCTCCTTGGATCTGATCATCTCACCTGCTACCAGATCCTCTCTCTTCTTGGCTCCCTTCCCCCTTTTTGGAGCTTTCACTGAGACAGCACTCTAGACCATTTTCAATAGCCTCATCTGTTCAATCATCCAAGAGTCTGACAGAAGCTGCTGTGGACAGGATGATGAGGAAATTCCTCAGGAAGAAGATTCAAATTGAAATTCTTCCGACTCAGACCCTATCAGGTCTGGAGACCCTTGTCAGTACTACTTTTCCATTATTGGCTCCTTCTCCAGTCTGACCTTTGGTTTCGGAGCTGTCTGATCTGAAAGACCCTAAATTGTCTCCCTCCTGACCCTCCAGGGGCATCTCTGAGTGGTCTGGTGCCGAGCACTTTGGAGCTGGCCCCAGTGTGTTGGAGTAGACTCTGAAACTGTCAGTCATCTGTCTCTCAGAATTTTAATGCTATCAGTTCGGCTCTGACTTGTTCCTTGATGAGTATTGCCTTTTGGTAGAGGGAGCCGATGATCAATTAGCATGCCTTATTGGATCTGTCCGTTTCTTTTTCTCTGAGGCATTCTGCAGTTGTAGTAGTGGAGAGAGCTTTCTGTGATGTCCTTCATGGATGCATCTGCAGTCATAACAAGTGGGTTGTCCTGTCGTCAGGCAGCCCTGCAGTCGGCCGGATTCCAAAGTCCGGGTCCGCTTCGCTGATGTCGCCACCCGACGTCATCTCTGCTGGTCTTCGGGTATAAAAGCATCAGCCGACGCCATTTTCCTCAGTCTTTCTTGCCGGGTATTCAAGCAGAAGCTGTTCGGTCGGATCCAGAGATTACTTCTACCGAATACTACTGAAGACTTCTAAAGCTAAGTACTGGGGACTCTTTCTTGCCTCAGCCGATGTCAGAAAAAGTTAACAATTGTTTAACCTGTGGGAAACAAATACCTCATAAAGATTTCCACTCTTACTGTCTGCCTTGTTTAGGCCCAGCCCACGACGTAGCAGCCTGTTCGCCTGTGCTCTTTCAACCGATTTAACGCTTAGGCCGGTCGGAGTTTGCAGAGCAGTTTTTCGGTACTGATTTTACATTATGTCGCCGGATTCTCCGACTACCCCAAAAACGAAAGATAAAGACCGACACATGTCCGCGGTTTCGCCGAAACCACGGCAAAGCAAAGTGTCTCGGTTTCGGCCGAAACCGAGAAAACTGCTCAAAGTACAGCTGAACCTATTCTTACAACTGAGGCCCCTGCTACAACTCTTGAATCGACCTCAGAAATTTTACCCACTACGGTGACTGACTTATCAGATACCATCCCTTGGATGTCTCTACCCCAGCACGTGGTACTGCTAGGCCTCCAGCAGCCATGTCCATTAAGGCCTTCGCCAGGGCTAAAGCAGCCAAGACTACTAAATCAGTGCCTGTTAAACCCCCTCATCCAGGCCCTCTTCTAGTACTCAAATGCTTTCTTTGGCAGAAGATTTAATTTCTTTAATTAGAGGATCTCAATCTCACCCAGACAGGGCCTCTCAGCCCCCAGAGAAGAGACCTAGGGCAGAGCCCCTGAGCCAGTGTCTTCTGATGATTCTGCTCATGAATCAGACATAACTGACCAGCCTGAGGCTCCCTTTCCAATTTCAAGATTCTGATGCTGAAGAATCCATTCCAGCCGCTTCCCCACCAGAAGAATTCTCCTTTGAGAAACCCTGCATGCCATGCGAGAACAGTTCCAATGGCAGCAACAGGATTTTTCAGACTCCAGAAAAGACTTAGGACTTTTCTGCACCTACCACAGCACAGGCCCTTAGCTATACCTCCTGTTCTCTCTGTGGTGGATGATGCTTTCTATGATGTTTGCCAGATTCTTTACCCCAGCCCCTGCCAAACCAGACAGATTTTACAGGGTGCCAGATACTCATCACCACCTTTACAAGGCTCCTCTTGCAGACCCAGAAACTATATCCCAGGGTCCCAAGGCAGTAGCCGCAACCACAGCTAAAACCCTATTCCTTCTGAAAGGGAAGCAAGGTCACTAGACAGATGGGGTAAAAGGTCTACACTTCAGCTACTCTCTCAGCTAGAGCTTTAAACTGTCAGTTTCACATGATACAATACCAAGAGTTTATGCTTGATCAGTTAACTAAAAAGCTAACTACTGATGAATCTCTTGATAAGAAATATGTATTAGAGATGGTAAATAACATACAACAGGTTAGCAACCATTCTTTAAAATGTGGCTATGATGCACTGGAGGCTTCATTTAGATCAGCCATGACAGGCACAGTGATAAGAAGACATGCATGGTTAAAGGAACAAGCTTTACGGATCATGTTAAAGCTAAGTTGCTAGATGCTCCTATGGACAAGACAAGTTTGTTTGGTACACCTGCCCAGCAGGTCATGAAGAAAATGGAAGAAAAGGCAAAATCTGTTCAAACTGTTAAAGATTTCCTGCAAGTCCAACCCCAAGGTTTAGCAGGAACTGGCCTGCCAAAAATTGGTCCTTTCCTGACTCTGCAAAATTTCAAAGGGGCAGGAATAGACGTTCCAGAGGCAGAACCCAATCCAGAGGAGGTGCCTACAGAGGACGACAGTGGCAAGGTAACAACAGAGGCACAGACACAGCCACTGCCTCTACATCAGCACAGTCACAGTGACTTAATCCTAAATCCGCCTACCAGGGAACAGATAGCAGCTCCTCTAGGCGGAAAGTTAACCTTATTTTCAAAGAACTGGCACTACATAACAAAAGACAAGTGGATTTTACAAACCATAGATCAAGGTTACCGGTTTCACTTCCACACTTTACCAGTCAAAAGAGGAATGCCAAATCTACCTCCACATCAAAAAACAGAGGCTCTACGCCAGATAATGGAGTTAGCAAACATGAGAGCTGTGGAAAGAGTGCCAACAGCAGAACAAGGAAAGGGGTTCTACTCCAGACTATTCCTAGTTCCAAGAAAGGAAAAAAGTTGGAGACCAATTCTCGACCTGTCCACCTTAAATACATACATCATCGTCCCAAAATTCAAAATGCTGACCCTACAGCAACTTCTTAAGATGCTGGGCAAGGTGTCTTGGCTGGTAACTCTAGATCTCAAGGAGGCATACCTGCGACCAATCTGCAGAAGATACCTCAGATTTCTTGCAGGATCAGAGCACTTTCAATTCTCAGCATTGCCCTTTGGCTTATCTACTGCCCAGAGTATTCACAAAATGCCTGGCATCAGTAATCGCCCATTGCAGACTACAGGGGATTCAAATTTATCCATACCTGGACGACTGCCTGCTACAAGGGGACAACAAAAGCAAGCTGACAACAGATTTACAAAGGGTCATTTACTTGCTACAAGGACTGGGATACACAGTCAATTTACAAAAGTCAAGGCTGATACCATCCCAAACAAGGACATTCTTGGGCTGAATTGGACACAGTACAACAAATGGCATTCCTGTCTACAGAAAAACAAAAGAACTTCCTCTTTACTTCTTGGCACTAACAAAACTGAACAAGTTAACAGCAAGAAAATTTCTACAGGCCTTGGGCTTCATGGCATCATGCATAATCTTGGTCCCATTTGCCAGACTACATATGAGGAAACTACAGTGGTACCTAAAGAATTTATGGTCCCAACACAGACACAGTCTAGAAACAGAAATCCCACTAATTCCATGCTTAAAACAGGAGTTTCTATGGTGGGCTCAGGCATGCCAGTCAAACCCAGGCCTGCCCTTCCGCAGATGTCAACCAAGCCAGACCATCACAACAGACGCTTCAGATCTAGGATGGGGGGCCCACATGCTGGACAAATGCGCGCAAGGATTGTGGACACAGGATCAAATTCACCTGCACATCAATCTAAAAGAAATGCTGGCAGTACAACTGGCAATCCAAAAGTTCAAACCTTTCCTCAAAGAGGGCCAGTTGATAAGGACAGACAACACCACAGTCATGTGGTACATCAACAAACAGGGAGGCACTCATTCATACCCACTATGCAGAATGACCTTGGAGCTGTGGACCCTGGCACTCAGCTACAACATTCAGTTACAGGCAATATTTGTCACGGGGAAAGACAATACACTAGCAGACATACTCAGCAGAACCACTGGATGCCCACGAATGGAAGCTGCACCCGGACATCTTCAAGACCATCTCAAAGAAATGGGGAATGCCACAGATAGACCTATTCGCATCACCTCTCAATCACCAGCTCGAAAAATTCTGCACGAGGACATTCCACCCACTAGCATGGAAAGTGGACTCACTCTCCTTCAACTGGAAAGGCCTAACAGCATATGCATTTCCTCCTCTTCCTCTGATACACAAGGTACTACTAAAGATCAAGGAAGAACGCCGAAGGATAATCCTGATAGCCCCAAACTGGCCAAGACAACACTGGTATCCACTACTGAAGAGCATGTCTCGAACAACATGTAATACCCTGATGCCTTTGATGTTAACTCAGAACAACTACAGCATCATACATCCAAACCTAAAACGCTGCAACTGACTGCATGGAACATCACATAGCAGCAGCTAATCCAGAACTTTCCCAAAGAGTTAAAGACATTATTCTTGAAGCACGCAGACCTTCAACAAGAAAGAACTATGCTGGAAAATGGAAAAGGTTTGTCATTTGGAGTACCGAAAGAGGAAAAGATGTGTCAAACATAGATATGCCTAACATTCTGGAGTATCTGGCGAACTTCTTCATTCAGGCCTGTCCTACTCCTCCATCAAGATACATGCATCAGCTATTTCAGCAGAATACAGCTTTGATCCTCCTGTTTTTCACACCTTTGCTCAGGCAGTTCCTCAGAGGAATCAAGAATGTAAAACCTCCCAGGAAACCACCATTACCAGCTTGGGACTTAAACTTTGTGCTAGAAAAGTTGACACTAGCACCCTTTGAACCAGCAGCAACAGCAGACCTACAACACCTGTCATGGAAAACTGCTTTCCTACTGGCACTTACTTCAGCAAGGAGGGTTTCAGAACTACAGGCCTTAATGGCAGTGCAACCCTTCCTAATCTTCCACCAAGATAGAGTGTCCTTGAGGACTAATCCTACATTTATGCCTAAGGTGGTATCCAGAGTATCTTTAAACCAGGCAATCCACCTACCTTCCTTCTTTCCCAACCCACAAAACAGAGGGAAAGAATACTGCATACCTTGGATGTACATAGACAGCTACGCTACTACTTGGACAGAACAAAAATAGCAGAAAGACTGACCAACTTTTGTAGCCTATGCAACTGGAAGGGAAGGAAAAGCTATTTCCAAACAGACAATCTCCAAATGGATAGGAAATTGCATACGATACTGTTACTCCTTCCATGGAAAACCAATTCCACAGAACATAAGACCTCATTCTACAAGGGCAACAGCCACTACCACAGCCTTCTTACGAGGAGTGGCAACCAAAGACATTATTGAGGCGGCTACTTGGACCTCCGTGCATACATTTGCCAAGCATTATAATTTGCCTCTTTATTCCAGATCCCGAGCAGGGTTTGCCACTGCTGTACTGCAAGGGATCTTAAACACACCATAATCTACCTTTATCCTCCTCCCTAGTTGGCTATGGTATTCTACCCACTTGTTATGACTGCAGATGCATCCATGAAGGACATAGTACAGTTTTGTACCTACCATAAATGTAGATGTCCGAACTGGATAGCATCTGCAGTCAGGATTACCCTCCCTCCTTCCCTCTGTGGTACTCCTAGGGTGTTTACCCTCCTAATAGCTAGCTGTTGGGGAGTCTTTATGGTGTATTTGTTTGTATATATGTACATATATGCTTATTGTTGTGTTTACCTCTATCTATTTGGAAACATTGGCATCTATCCAAATTTTACCCTGCAAGAGGGCTGCTGGCATCTGGGGCAAGAAACACTGAGGAAAATGGCGCTGATGCTTTTATACCCAAGACCAGCAGAGATGACGCCGGGTGGAGCGCGACATCAGCCGCCGGACCCGACTTTGGAACTGCCGACTGCAGGGCTGCCTGACGACAGGACAACCCACTTGTTATGACTGCAGATGCTATCCAGTTCGGACATCTACATTTATGGTAGGTACAAAACTGTACTTTCCCAGAGTTTGGACTTCTCCTCCCTCTTCAATTCCAACTACATTCGACTTTGCATCCAAAGCCTCAATTAGCTGTGCCACTCAGGCGGCCAGCCCAAACTAGTCTCCAGACCACTTGGCAGGGTATTGTAATCTCATCTGACACTTCTCCGGAGCATCCCACTGAAGACGTTTACAGGAAGAGAAAGTGTAAAAGGAGATGCTTAAACTCTCCAAAAAAATTTGTCTCAGAAGATAGACTTTGAAGGGGAAGGATCCTCCAGGTCACCACCCAATGACGTCTCATTTGGAGATATCTTAGAACTCCTAAAACAAAGGGGTGGTTGGTCCCCCTGTCAGCCCTTCCCAAGAGGAAGTCTGTAATACTGAAGGCCTTTGGCCCTGGCCCATCTGTCTCCTGGGTGACTCCACCTGCCGATAAGCTCATTGATATGGTCCCTTGATGGCATGGAAGGAGCCTGATACTGTTGAGCCTATCCCTAAGAGACCAGATAGGATTCTGGCACCACCGAAGGGTAGAACTTACTGGAGCAAGGGAACACAAGTTGATATCATAGTCATAATGGTGGCCACTGAAAAGCAGCTAGCAGAATAAAGTTCCTCTGTCCACCCCCCTAACAGAGAGTCTAAGGAGCTGGACAGATTTTGGGAAGCATGTCTATGCTTCAGCAACTTTTGCTCTTGTGTCGGTGAACTACTTGGCACATTTTACAAGACTTCAGAGGGATTTGATTAAGGAACTTTCCGTTTCCCTCACTGCGGCCATATTCTTCGAGGTAGAGAGCACTATTTCCTTGGCTACCTTTCAGTCCTTTTAAAATTTATCCATGAGGCTTATCATCCCACCCAGCTGAAGGTACATCATGGGCGGCGAGTTCAGGCATTTCCAGCAGAAGACATGCTGGATGTGCTTGTGTGACTTTGTGGAACCTTTCAACTCTTGTTTTATCAATGCTTCCTTTGATGGAAGTTCTTTATTTGCTCCCAAAGCAAGACGCACTGTGTAGGTGTGAGCAGGAAGGAAAAACCCTGTGTGCTGTGGGTGTATGTTTTTCGACCTATCAATGGACCTTTTCTAGGCACCAATGAGACTGATGGAAAATGTGGTTCAAAAAAATCCCAGGGTCCTTTCCAAGATCGACATAGAGTTCACCAGGGGCAGGGGGGGGGGACTCCAATAGAAGATGCCATCCCTGTGACAGAGGTGGTCTGCATAACCAGGGATGTAGCGATACCTTCTCTGAGAGATCCTGTCAGTGCTCCTGAATTGGGGCCCAACTGTCCATCTCTAGAGGGAGTTGGGGGTTTATTATCCCTGCATCAGAAAGCCTGACTAGAAATTAAAAAAGATTCATGGATGTGGAGAATAATATCCAGAGGTTACATAATACCATTTTCCCATCCACCCCCACTAGTAGTAAACAAAATCAATGAGTTACACCCAATCAGAGGGAAACGGCAGCAGTAGAAGTAAACGAGCTGCTAGAAAGTCATCCAAGCGGTTCCCCCAGACCAGAAAGAGTCTGGAACTTGTTCAAAATTCTTTTTAGTGCCAAAAAAAAAAAAAAAAAAACAGGACTGGAGACCAATTTTGGATCTCAGCAATCTAATCAATCAGTTCAGTACACAAAGTTCTGGATGATAATAGTTCAGTCCATTTTGCCTTTTCTGCACAAGGATGACTAGATGTGTTCTATCTTCAGGATGTCTACTATCACATAAAAATGAACAGACTGTCCAGGAGAAAACTATACTTCCAGCTAGGAGCCAGTCATTACCAATTCAGAGTTTTGCCTTTTGGTCTCACCATTGCCCCCCCAGGGTGTTTACCAAGTGTATGGCAGTAGTAGAAGCGCACTTGAGACTGCAAGGATTCTAGGCATTTCCGATGACTGGCTCATAATCACTGCAGCCAGGCATCATCTGGTTCATGCTAGAGACAATGTACTCCAGTTATGCTCTCGTTTGGGGATTTCCTGGTGTTTCAAAAAATCTCATCTCGAACCAACACAGATAATGGAAGTCATCAGTGCCTTGTTCAACACAGTCATTCAAGCAGCCTCTCTTCCTCTGTCCAGAGTTCAGACTGTTCAGTTCCAGGTGAAAAAGATAATTCAAAATTCTTCTCTTTCAGCTTGACTGATCCTCCAAGCTTTGGGATCCGTGTCGGAGGCAATCACTCTGGTATGTTTGGCAAGGTACTATATGAGGATTCTTCAGTAGAAGCACACAACTCAGTGGTCCATTCTTCATCAATCATTATCCAGTCAGGTCAAAATAATACAAGCTTGCAAAAATTACCTTTTGTGGTGGATACACTCCATTCAAGTACAAGAAGCATGTCCCTTTGTACTCCCCCAGCCCAAGGACATAGTGATGACAGATGCCTCCCAGATATGGGGGGGGGGATTTCTTGAAAAAGATGGTCCCACTAAGAGGCCAACATGCATATTGGTGTTATGAAAATGAGAGCTGTCCTTGTAGCATTGAAGGCCTTTCAAGACACACTCTCCTCATTGGGACTATTGTGATCCCGACTGACAATATGTATGGCATGCTACATTAACAAACAAGGGGGAACCAAATCGTACCTTCATTGCTGAGAAGCTAGGAGAGTATGGCAATGGGTGATCTCATCCAGTTGTTTTCTGATGTCCGTGCACATTCTGGGAAGTCCAATGTGATTGCAGGCAAGTCTATTCTGATGTCTAATGAGTGGTCTCTCAACATGAAAGTGGTGGAGGGGGTTTTCTATCGATGGGGCCACCCATGCTGCAGTATGTTTGCATCTCCCCTCAACAAGTGCAGCAGCTTCTTTGCTTTGACACCCCCCCCCTTGGAGGAGTCACCAAGGGATGCTCGACTTCATGACTGGCCCTTCGGTCTCCTTTTATGCCTATCCTCTGTTATCTCTTGTGATGTCCCTTCTCTGGGCCAGTGATGGAGCCTCAATCTTCACCACTGAATACCAGTGGGGAATGTTCACTGTAAGTAAAATAGACGCAAAGTATTTTCAGAAGCAGCTTAATTTCCCTTAAGAGCACACAGAGTGCACCCTCCAGTCCTGGGTCTGGGCTTCTTGTCCAGGCCTCAAATAAGACTCCCCACTGACCAATATAAAGCTGAGTGGTTAGCTGGGTGCTCTAAGCCAAGTCCTTCACCATCCTATCTTTGAAATCAGTGCGGTCAGTGTCTCTGTTCATAGTAGCTCGTGCCCACACACACACTTCATTTTCATACATAAACACACACACCTGGGAAAAGGTGGCATATCTTACCTGCTCTGCCACCTCCACACAGAGACTGTATGGTAGATTTTACTGCCACCAGGATACCCAAAGCCAGCTACTTTTTAAGGCTTTTTCCAAGGTACCCAAATATACTTAGTAAAATTAATACTTGTACAAATGGTAGTGTTTAAGCAAACGGCAAGACTTTTAGGAATGTGGTACCACAGTGCCACTAAATAAATGGAAGTACTATCGAAGGTTAAATATTTTCTGAAATATCGGCCACAATGAAAGGTTTAAATATATTTAGTAATGAACCATAAACAAAACATGAAAATATTGAATATCCATTTACAATAAATAGTTTGTCACAGGAAATATAAAAAACACAACAGATGTAAAGACTGTGACAGGTACAGAAATAACATTTCGCTAATCTCACTATATTTTTCTAAGTGCCTGAAGAATTACTGTTCCCTAGTTACTTACTAAAGCAAGGAAAGATAAGCGTGGATGAGTGTCTTGTCAAGTCCAGAAACGCAGTGCACATCTCTCACTAGTATTCAAGTACAACTTCATTGCTGGCTGCAGAATGACATCACATCTGGTTACCTGAATCTGTGGTTCCTACACTACCCTTTCACTAGACACAGAGCCAGGGTCTGGCACTGGTATGTCACAATACACACACAACTTCAGCTAAAGTTTATTACAGCATCTGGAAACTGTAAAATAATTCCTTTATTCCAGTCAGCGCATTCATTTTTCTTTTTTCATGCTCTTTTAACCAGGCTTTTTTTTTTTATACATTTCTTAAAACTGAACAAGAAGAAGGGAGAAAGGGGTGAGGAAAGAACAGCAGCACCCATTTGCAGTCCCTATTGCACTTAAAAGTAACTAAGAAAACATAGCATACAAAGAACACCATACACCATAAAAATAATACTATTAAGAAAAAAACATTTTTCTTCGTTAACTTTCTCCCACTCTTAATGACTTGAAGTAAGGCATATACTTTAGAGTCCCCCACAAGTTCAACAAATTCTGAAAAAGTCGAATATCTCCAGAGTTTCTTATTCTGTCATATTACACAAATATAATTATTTGCATTGTAATCTCACACTGTTATTGGTTTTATTACTGTTCTCCATCTCCCATATCCTGTGTCTGCTTCATTTCCAATGTGCTCTCGATTCTTCTAGTCAACTCTCATGCCCCCTTCCTTCTCTCCAACATTTTCCATTGAAACAGTGGAAAAGGTTTCAGAGGTACAGTCTCTTTGGTCTTGTACCAGAAGAACAAGAAGCAGAATCTCCTTCTGTTTCACAGCTCACTTTGTTGGACAAACTTATATTTACTCCTTAGCATGTACTTAATGAAATGAGTTTGTTCCCCCAGGGAAGAATACCTTGACAGCTGGGTACAGCAGTTTGAATCTCACACCTGCGCCTCAACGTTCCCTGAATATTGGAATGAATTTCCTCCTCTTCTACCTGGTGTACAGTGAGTAATCCTTCTACACAAACACTCTGCTGTTTGTCACTTTTAGTATTTTTGTCTTTCTGCCACAGTTTTATCAGAGTCAACTACTTCTGTTGGTAGGATTGCATCTTTACTGTTAAAGATTTAGGTTACTTTCTCATAGCTATGTTTCGAGCATACACTGTGCCCTTTCAAGTAACATCTTCTGCTGTGGAATACCAGTCCAGTTGATAGTTTGTGCTTTCATAAAATTAATGCAGTCTGTTCCTTTCTGCTTCTCTGTTATAACTGAACACGAATGTTTCCGTACGTGTTCTGTCCTGTAATTCTATTATTTTTGAAACATCTCTTCCCAAGCAGTCTCATATTCAGCCAGCCTTTTCTTCATTTCAGTTTGAGTTTTGCAGATGTTCATAGTGTTTCACTGTTGCAGTCATTACACTTGGGTTATCCTGCTGGCAGGCTACCCGCAGTCGGCCTGAATTCCCAAGTCCCGGTCCGGCGTCGGTTGCTGTCGCCTCTTCCCTGACGTCAGTGCGCCAGGGGAGTATAAGAAGCAGCAGACGCCATTTTCTTCAGTTTTTCTTGCCGCGTGGTGCCCGAAGCAAAAGTAGTTCGCAAGTGCCGGTCGGCCGACTCCTGAGATTTTTGAAATTGAATTTCAGAACCGAAGTCTTCAATAAAGCTAAGTACCGTGTTGAGGAAACTTTTTCTTGCTCCAGACCGATGTCAGTAAAAGTTAACAATTGTATTTCTTGTGGGAAGCAAATACCTCATATGGATTTTCACTCTTACTGTATTCCTTGCCTAGGCCCTGACCACTACATTGCTAGTTGTCGGTTTTGTGCTAGATTCAACCAACGCACTATTAAGCTTCGGTTTGAATTTGCTTTACATTACTTTGGCCAAAGGTTTAACTACATAATGCTGTTGGAACTGACAACCGGAATTCATAAAAATCACAAAGACAAAGAAAAGGACAGGCATCCAAGGTCCAAAACAGACGACGAATCCTCTTCTAGGCCAGTCGCCGGTTCTCAGTGAGGTGCTTTCGCAGCCCTTGACACCGGCTGCCTCAGAGCCACAGGCCGCCTCTGACTCCCACATGGAGACAACTAGGCCTCTGGAAACTCAAGGTATTGGGCCTACGGAAACTATTCCCTCAGATGGGTCCAGAGCCGCTGAGCAGGCATCGGCTGCTGAGGGTGTTTTCAGACCTACACAGCTTACTATCAAGTCCACTTCAGCAGTCAAGGCAAAGTCTCATACACCATTAAAGACAAAGAAACAAGTACAGCATTCTCCTGGACAGTCATCCATGCCAAAGAAACAGATGCTTAAAATGGCTGAGGACCTAATTGCTTTAATCAGGGGTTCCCATCCCCCTCCTGATAAAAGGCCTAGGCAAGACACTGACTATGACTCCTCTGACCAGGTTTCTATTTCCTCTGATTCCTCTTCAGAACAGGAATATTCTCTTCCTCCCTATGAGGACTCTGATGCTGAAGAATCTATCCCTTCAGCCTGTCCTCCTGAGGATTGCTCTCTTGGGGAAACCTTGCACACCATGAGGGAGCATTTCCATTGGGAGAGCCAGGATTATTCATAATCCAAGAAAATGCTCCGAGACTTTCTTTTACTGCCTCAGCACAGGCCCCTTGCTGTCCCCCTGTACTAGATATTGTTGATGATGTTTTTCTGAATCCAGTTTGTCTCCTGATTCTTTACCCCCTGCACCAGTCGAGCTAGATAGGTACTACAGGGTCCCAGACTCTCATACATTTCTTTATAAAAACCCTGCTGCTGACCCAGAAACAATTTCTCAGGGTCCCAAAGGGACCAAGGCTTCCACTGCTATAAAAATCATGTTCCCTCTAATAGGGATTCTAGAGCACTGGATAGATGGGGGAAAAAACTTTACACTTCTGCTACTTTAGCTGTAAGGGCTTTAAACTGCCAGTTTTACATGCTTAAATATCAACAATACCTAATGTCTTTGCTAAAACAGAAAATGCTTACAAGCTTAGAATGTCCTGACAGTAAGGAAATGCAGGATTTATTGCATGCAGCTGAACAAGTGGGAAAGCATACTCTGCAATGTGGTTTTGATTCATTAGAGGCTTCATGCAGAGCCGCAGTTACAGGCTCTGTCATTCGAAGGCTTGCTTGGTTAAAAGAACAAAGTTTACCTGATCATGTTAAAGCAAAATTATTGGATGCTCCATTACAGCATGATGCTTTGTTTGGTGTTGAGGCAGAAGAGGTGTTAAAGAAAATGGAGGATAAAGCAAAATCAATGCAGACAGTAAAGGATTTCTTACAGGTTCAGCCACCTAGATTTAGCAGGAACTGGCCTTCTAAAAATTGGTCCTTTCCAGTGTTAGACAGGCCATAAAGAGGCAGATACAGACGCCCAAGAGGCAGATCTCAGCCCCAAGGCTCCTACAGACCTAAACAGTGGGGTGCTTCAGCCCCCAAAGGCGGAGAAGACAAATCGCAACCTTATAAGAAACAGTCCCAATGACTTCCTTCTACAAATGCCAAGCACTTACCTTTTGGCAGCACCCTTAGGGAGAAAACTAGCACTTTTCTCACAAAATTGGCACAGGATCACCCAGGACAAACAGGTTTCTCAGGGTTACAGATTCCACTTTCACACCCTACCAAGGTCAAAAGGTATGCTAGACCTGCCACAAAATGAATGGGCAGAGGCACAAAAACAAATTTCTGCTCTCATGGACATGAGAGCTATTCAAAATGTACCACAGCAAGAACAGGGGCAAGGATTTTACTCGAGACTTTTCTTGGTACCCAGAAAGGACAAAGCCTGGAGACCAATACTGGACCTGTCAATCCTAAATACTTTCCTGGATGTTCCAAAATTCAAAATGTTGACACTGCAGCAACTTCTACCCATGCTGGGCAAGAAGGCTTGGCTAGTTACTTTGGACCTCAGAGGCATACCTGCATGTCCCAATCAGACAATCTTGCAGAAGATGCCTCAGATTCATAGCTGGCTCAATGCATTACCAATTCTCTGCACTGCCCTTTGGCTTATCTACTGCGCCCAGGGTCTTCACAAAATGCCTGGCACCAGTAATTGCATTTTGCAGATAAAAAGGAATTCAAATATATCCCTACTTGGACGACTGCCTTATTCAAGCAGAGAGCAAGGACATTCTACTAAAGCATCTGGCGTTTGTAAAAGAATTAATAATTTGCCTATGGTACACAATAAACGAAAAGAAATCAAAACTAGTGCCCTCTCAAGAGAGAATATTCCTGGGTGCAAGCTTGAATACAACTGCCCAGATGGCTTATCTCACTCCAGACAAGCAAATGCAACTGACTCATTACTTTCAAATGATGGCAACAAAGACCCAGCTACCTGCAAGAAAAATTCTGCAGGCTTTGGGCTTCATGGCATCCTGCATCCTGCTAATTCCATATGCAAGACTGCATATGAGGAAGCTACAATGGTACCTAAAAAGTGTTTGGACTCAACATTGCCGCAGCCTGGAAACAATAGCAACTCTTATTCCCTGCCTGCAACAGGAGTTTCGATGGTGGGCCCTGGCCTGTCGCCACAACAAGGGACAGCCTTTCACTTTACCCACAGCCAGGCAGACACTAACAACATATGCATCGGATTATGCCTGGGGGGCACACATGGCAGGAAAATGTATTCAGGGCACGTGGCTCGCAGACCAAATGCATCTTCACATCAATCAAAAAGAGATGCTAGCTGTACAGAATGCCCTGACAGCCTTCAAGGATCTACTACATCCAGGACAACTATTACTAAAGACGGACAATACTACAGTTATGTCGTACATAAACAAGCAAGGGGGTATGCATTCCTACCCCCTCTGCAGGCAAGCCATGACTTTGGAACACAGCACTGACTTATCAAGTACATCTGCAGGCACAATTCCTGCCAGGAAAGAAAAATACTCTGGCAGACGAACTAAGCAGAATCCTCATGGACTCACAGGTCTTCAGCATAACAAGAAAATGGGGATGCCCAGACACAAGATCTTTTTGCCTCCCCTCACAACTGCCAACTACAGAGATTCTGCACAAGGACTTATCACTCACAAGCATGGAAAGTGGATGCTCTATCTTTCAGCTGGAAAACCCTAACAGTTTATGCCTTTCCACCACTGCCTCTCCTTCCCAAGGTGCTCCTAAAAGTCAGACAAGAGAAGCCAAAAATGATTCTTATTGCCCCAGACTGGCCACGCCAGCACTGGTACCCAATCCTAAAGAGCTTGTCTCAAGGCATAGCCTGGACTTACCTCAAATTCCTAATCTTCTGACTCAACAACACAATCGAATCCTGCACAGCCAACTCGGAACCTTAAATCTGGCTGCATGGCAGATAATATAGACACTCAGAACACACCTCTCTCTAAAGTTGTTATGGATGTCGTTTTGGAAGCCAGGAGGCCCAGCACCAGGAAATCATATGCAGAAAAATGGAAGAGATTCTGTGCTTGGAACCAGGCACAAGGACTTGAACCACTTGTTTCAAATATTCCTCATATTTTACAATACCTAACTGAGATGCTGGACAAAGGCCTATCCTTCTCATCAAGTAAGATCCATGCCTCTGCCATTTCAGCTCATTACAATATGGAACCTCCTATTTTCTCTCATCCACTACTAAGACAGTACCTCCCTCAGAGGGGCAAAAAACATAAGACCCCCCCAAGGAGAGCACTGATACCTACATGGGACCTCAACTTTGTCCTAGAAAAGCTCACACTTGCCTCCTTTTGAGCCAGCCAATACAGCGGACATAAAATTCTTATGGAAAACTGCTCTGCTCTTTGCAATAACTTCAGCAAGAAGAGTCTCAGAGTTACAGACATTAATGGCAGTGGAACCTTTTATCATTTTTCATCCAGACAGGGTTTCTCTAAGGACAAACCCAACATTTATGCCAAAGGGTAGTATCCAGTGTGGCTCTTAACCAAACCATTCATTTGCCAACATTTTATCCAAATCCCCAGAATAAAGGGGAGAGACTTCTGCACTCTTTGGACATACACAGGCAGCTATGCTTCTACTTGGACAAAACAAAAGCTTTCAGAAAAACTGAGCAACTGTTTGTAGCATATGCTTCAGGATCAGAAGGAAAGGCTATCTCAAAGCAGACTATTTCAAAATGGATAGGACACTGTATTCGTTTGTGCTATGCACAGCATGGCAAGTCAGTGCCTAAGAATATTAGGCCACATTCTACCAGGGCAGCAGCCACTTCAGCAGCCTTTCTCAGAGGAGTACCAACAAGGAAATTTTGGATGCTGCAACTTGGAGTTCACTGCACACTTTTACCAAGCATTATCACTTACCTCTTTACTCTAAATCTAGAGCAGGCTTTGCCACTGCAGTTCTGCAGGGCCTCATAGCCACTCCTAATCCTATTTAAACCCAGCCGCCCTACCTCAGCTTTGGAATTCAACCCAAGTGTAATGACTGCAACAGTGAAACACGATGAACATAGTGCAGTTGTGTACCTACCATAAATGTAGATGTTCGAGTGTATTCACTGTTGCAGTCCAGGTTACTCGCCCTCCATCCCCCTTTCTTTGCTGGGACCTATCTATACTTCTCTATCCTATACAACCAATGTGGTGTATTTGCTTGTAGATGAAGGTATTGTTTTTATTTTACTATATGTTTTTATAAGCAATATGTATTGCCTACCTTCTTGGGGGCACCTGACATGTGGGGCAAGATTCTTGGGGGCACCTGACATGTGGGGCAAGAAAAACTGAAGAAAATGGCGTCTACTGCTTCTTGTATACCCCTGGCGCTCTGACGTCAACCGACGCAGGACTAGGACTTTGGAATTCAAGCCGACTGTGGGTAGCCTGCCAGCAGGGTAACCCAAGTGTAATGACTGCAACAGTGAATACACTCGACCGTTTACATTTATGGTAGGTACACAACTGTACTTTTTTATCACCTCAACTCATCTGAATATCTACAGTTTCTTCCATTTTTCCAAACTTTTGTTGCTTATGTTGATATACTGCATCATTGTTTTGTTTATTTTAACTAGGTCTGTGTGCAGTTGTCTTCTGTCTTCCTGTTCATAGGTTCATAGGTTCATACTAGGCTATCTGCCCGAGGGCATTTACAAGCCTAGCCCATCGTTTTGTGGCCAACGCCACCCCTTTAGTATGGGGAACTATACCCATTATTTTGCTGTGCCTCTGTTGAGCAGTGACACTGAGGTAATCCCTGGGTATATCTGTGATCTCCCATCCATTGGTCAAGATTTCTCTTGAACAAGGCCAGCGAGGTGCTCTGCCTCACATGTACCGGGATTTTGTTCCACAGCATAGGGAGTCTTTGGGTGATGAATCTATCCCTCCAGCACGTCCTATTAATAGCCGTGTCAAGGTTTAAGTCTCCGCCTTGTGGCTCTGATGGATCTAGATTTTTGAGGTGAAGCATATTCATCAAATCTGGGTTTGACATGGCCTTGTATGTTAGGCAAAGGTCTCCTCTGAGCAAGCGTGTGTTTACTGAATAGAGCTGGAGTTCTTTCAGTCGGGCAGCATAGGACAGATTTTTGAGACCCTTTATCCTTTTGGTGAGGAACTTTGTGGCCTCTCCAGCTGCTGCAAGTGTCGGGTCAGATACATTCGAATGGGGCATTGTACTCAATCATTGGTCTGATGAGTGATGAGTAAAGGAGACTATGACCTCCCTTGATCTAGATGAGAATCCCTTCATGATAAGGTGGGCAATGTAGAAGGTCTTCCTAACTACTTTAGCTACATGGGTGTCGAATGACAGACTACTATCAACCTGGGTCCCCAGGTCCCTGATAACTTCTTCTGTGCTCAGTGGATTGCCACCTATTTGGTAGCTAGGGGTAACCTTGTTTTTCCGAAGGGTATGACTATGCATTTTGGCATTTAACTTTAGGCCGTGGCTCTGGCACCAGTTATCCGTTTCTGTGAGACCCTTCTGAAGGATATCTGTATCAGATGTGTTTTCTACTATGGCGCCCAGTTTGCAGTCATCTGCAAACTTTGTCAGCCATAACCCTCCTGTGTTTGCTTGTACTTCGGAAAAGTAGATGCCAAACAAGAGTGGGCCCAGGACTGAGCCCTGTGGGACACCACTTGTGACAGGCTTTGAGTCTGACATGGCGCCAGCAACTCTGACCCTGTGGGTTCTGTCACTCAGCCAGTTTGCAACCCATCTTGTGATGTATGGGTTGACATTTAAGCTGATGAGTTTTTCAATGATACCCGTAGGTTGCAGAAAGTCATATCTGAAGGTTGCATTGCTTTTTGCTGAACAGCTGCAGAACTCTTCCTCAGTCAGTGTTTTTTCCTTAGTTTTTGTCGCCGATTTTTCCCAGTAATCTGTATTTCTTTCTTCCCGGCATCCAGGCAGTACACTTACTAGCCAGTTACTGAAATTTACCCATAAACACAAAAGTCTACTGACCTTCTCTGTTGAGTTTCTGTTTTCACTCTGGGAGAACTAGAGTTAAGCTGTTAACTCAATATGCAGTCATCTCGCAGCAAGCATCTCCTTGGTATTTGTGTTTGCGTTTGTGCCTGGTGTCCCACACCCCCTGCACTTTGTTTCCTGAAACTGCTCCCTAAGCAAAGTCTGAAGCATCTGTGGTGACTGCTTTGGAACAGTTGCCACCAACAAGTGATTTCTCTTCTGACAAACCCCAATACTGGGATCTGAAAAGATAAAAGGTCCTGATGCTTGGACCAGAGAGATTTCAGATGCCACTGTGTCTTTCTCACATGGAGTCTTGCCAGATGTATCATGAGAATCGTAGACGCCTTGAGTCCCAAAATACTTGGTTATTCCCTCACAATAACTGAAATCTGAGTGTAAAACCTTAGAAATAGACCTAAGTTAAGATCTTTTTTTGATATCCAAGAAAGCAGTCCTGTGTGAAAGAGTCATGAAAGACTTTTGAATGTTGTCTTGGAATTGCAGCTTGTGCAAGGGATCTCTCACCGAAGAGAGATTCCTGACATTTTGAAAAAGACTCTGCAAAGGTAAACAAGTTGTTTAAATATGGAAAGATGTGGATATGCTATAGCCTGCAATGAGCTATAACTGGAGCTAGATACTTTGTGAACATTCTTGGGTGTAGTAGATGGTACAAAGGGTAAGGCAGAGAACTGATAATGTGATTGAGACACAGAATCTTAAGAAACGTCTGAAGTCTGGATGAATAGGAGTATGGTGATAAGCATCTTTTAAATCTAGTGCTACCATGAAACTTGAAAGAGGAAGAAGAGTTAACAGGTTGTGAAGTGACATCATTTTGAATTTGGGCACTGTCACAAACGGGTTTAGGAAAGAAAAGATCCTGAACTGGTCTCCAAGCATTTTATTTCTTTAGGACTAGAAACATCCTCTAATAAAAACCCTTCCCCCTCTTGAGAAGGAGAAACTAGTTGTATCGCACCTTGGGACAGCATGTGTTGAAGAATAGGTGGAAACAAAACAGTCTGTTTTGCAGGGTGAAGAATGACCCTCCTGAAAAGGAGGAATTTCCCTCCACTGCCATCTGTAACCCTGATGAATGATGACCTGTTTGTCTGAACATATCTGTTGCCAAAGAGAAAATTGGAGCTTCAGACTATCTGGAAGAGAAATAGGGCTAGGGTGGAAGGGGGTCACAAGGTCTCTTGAATAGTCATAAAAACTTGTTGGATTGTGCTTTGTTTTGGGAAATTTTGGAACCTCCTTGCCACTTCTTAAGTCTGTTTACCTGTATTCGCTTCAGTGTGGGTTTTATTTGGCTGAAATTGGATGAGGGGAAAGAAAATCCCATGGACAGTCTGGAAGAGGAGGGAGGGCCAAAAGGTCAGAGATTCCCTGGATCAGCTTGCCACTTTCATCACATTTTTTGATCACTTCCGTAGTAGTAAATCTCTATCCAAGGGAGAATTTAAAATCTCATTTCTAACATAATCTGGAAGGTTCTGAGAGTGCAGCCAAGGAAACAACCTTAAAACCATACAGTGGCCATAGTCCTGGAAGCAGTGTCAATCATACACTGCAAATAATGAGTAGTGAGCTATGAAGTAGAAGAAACAAGCAGGTCTTTCTTCACAAGAAGTAGCTGTAGATGAAACATCCTTCATACATTCACAATACTTCAGAATAAGCCTTAACATGTGAGGCTGACATTTTAAAATTCTGAAATTCAGAGTTGCACTTTATTTTCTCTATACTTATTGATAATTTTCCCCAACTGTAATAAAAAGAGTAGGATTGAAATTAAGTGCATAGCAGCAGAGTAGAGTCAACTAGGGCTATTAGTTTTGGGAATATTTTAATTATTTATTTAATATTTGTTACTGGGAAAGTTCATCTCAGACAGAGCCCATTTTCAGCGGAGGCCCAGGGAGAAATGCTCCAGATGCGTGTCTTTGGAATGTGGGAGGAAACTGGAGCACCCAGAAGAAACCCACACAAACACAGGGAGGACATGCAGACTATGCACATAAGACACCCCAGACAAGAATCAAATTGAAGAACCTCCTGCTGTGAGGCGACAATTCTATAACTGCTGCACCACTGCCTTGGTCCTTCTTCCTTTTCAGACAAGAATGGGTAAAAAGGAGAGGACACACTCATAAAAAACAGACGTATGCTTTTGGGCTGAAGCCATAAGTCTGATTTCCGTAAGTGAGTCTTCAGCATCATGCTTCACAAGAACCTGGTGGATACCCCTCTCTTCATCCTCCGATAAAACCGACCTTTATTCTTCCTTTCCAAATCTCTATAAGGGAGCCTTCAACGTATTGCCTCACAAGAATTTGGTGGATACCTCCTTTGCCCGTGAATGAAATGATTCCCAGCTCTTCCTTCCAGAATGACTCAGTTGGACAAACAGTCTGATTGGATGAGTGATGGTCTTGGGCCACAGCTGTCAACAAAGGGGTTTCACTGGTGGACATGAGCATGCTGAAAAATTGTTCTATGTATTGATTGGGAGATAAAGCATAAGATTAATACATGGTGTAGTGGTTGAAAATAAACTTAGTCAGTCAACAGGAAAAAAGAGGAAAAACTCTTAAAATGTATTTTTAGTCTAAGGTACAAATAATCTAATACACAGTTAGTTAATTTTAAGAATGCATTTACAGTTCATGCATAAGAATCAGAGATTTAAAGTAATATAAAACTGAATTTATTTTAATATTTTTGATTTTGAAAGTATTTAGAATAAAAAAAAAATGTGTACCTAAAATACCATATTACATTGTAAAACCAGCTACTTTCTCTCTGAAAATAAAAAAAAGTATGAGAAGTTCACTTTGACTACCATGAAACAACTTTACCCAATGTGTCATATGACTTTTGAAATCAGCTGTTAGTTTGACTTCATAAGGTCATGTGACAGCATTTGAAGTCAGATGATTTGCTGAAGTATACAAGGCCTAACCTTATATTAGAAATCTACTCTAAGCCTGAAGAAGCGTGGATGGTGAATTTTTTTTTTCTTTTTCTATGCAGTAGCGCAGTAATAGTCAATAAACCAGCATTTGTTGAAGGGACAGTCCCAGGGTTTTCTTTTGATTCAGCCTTTGTTTACATTTCAGGTTTGCCTTTCTGAGCATGCTCACCTTTGGCTGAGGGGGGTGGGGGAAGGAGTGCCTTCAGGAAGTTTCAAAGATGTTAGCCAAATTCCATCTGAGATTATGTTTGCATTGTATAGGAGCTAGCAAGTTAGGCTGGTGCACGGCAAGAGCACTTGTTAGACCCAAAATCAGAAAAAAGGCCAGCACCAAGGAAGGTTCAAAAGTAGTTTAATAAAACTGAAACTAGACCGGTTTCAGCAGCAAGGCTTTCATCAGTAGTATAGTCAGCAAAAAGCACTTAGTCATCATCTTATATAATGTTCTCTAAGGCATCTATATGATATCACTTCCTGATAAGTCAAAAATGCAAACAAGGCAAAAGTAATTGAAAAATACAATCAAGGCAAAAGTAATTGAAAAATACATAGTTCAGTAAACAAAAAAGTTTGCCTAAGTTGCATGCATATCTCCAGATTATAATGAAAAAATCCAAAGAGACACAGTATACTGGTATATCAATGATAATAAACAAACATAATAAAAAACATACAATAAAGGGTAAATGCCCAAAAATAAACCCAAAACAAAAGTCAGGTTATAAGAATTCTGGTGTTGAATACCAGCCACAGTATCCTAAAATGAGCTGAAATGCAAAAACCTAAGCAATGCAACCTGATAAGAAATAAGTACATATACGTAATGCAAGTGATGGTTAATTACAAATTATAATTTATCATTTAATCCAGGAGGAAAAGCCCCCAAGTTTAATGATCCACCTTTTTCTTTGGTATTTAGGATATCATGCCAACCTGTTTTAAAAGATCGATTCCTATGATATGATCAATGATGGTGAATGTAAATTTGGCAGTGGGATGTTTGATAACATGTCTATATAGTGCATTAGTTAATCTTCTGTTTCTAATGTCACCAAGGTGTTCAGAGATCCTGACACGAAACTGTCTAGACGCTTTGGCCAATATAAAATGCATGACATGTACATGTGGCAAGATAAATAATCCAGTCTGAACTGCAGTTACCAAAAACTGTATGTCGATATTTGTCCAGTGTTCCTACTAGTGAAAGAAGTAGTTTTGAAAATATAGTTACAAAACTGCAATGTCCACATGGATAAATGCCTGAAAGTTTATCTCCAGTAAGTGTTCTTTGAGTTGGAGTGTGATCCATGACCCTGGTTTTTTTATAGTGTGAAAATAGATTCCCTAAAGTTTTGCCTTTCCTATAGGAAAAATAACATCGTTCTCCCAGATAATCTTCCAACAATGGATGAGAATTCAATATATTCCAGTGAGTATTAATAATATTTACTAAATTGGCACTATTCCTGCCATAAGTGGTGACAAATCTACATACATCTGATTCCTCATTATGAGTTTTAGTATTGTATTGGAGAAGAGAATCCCTGGATTTAGCATTACTAAATTGGACTGCTGACTCAATAGTATGAGTGGAATAACCTCTGGACAAAAATCTCTTGGTTAGATCCATTTGATGACTCTAAAGATCATCCACTGAGGAACAAATCCTTTTCATCCGCACAAACTGTGATTTCGGTATGTTCCGAATAATATGTTTCGGATGAAAACTATCAGCATGTAGAAGGGTATTATATTGTGAGAATTTTCTGTGTACGGACGTTCTAAGAGTGTTATCCTCCTGTCGAATTAAATTGACATCCAAATAACTGATTGCACTCCTATTATATTCCACAGTGAATTCGATACCCCAGATGTTCCCATTCAAATGTTGAATAAATTCCTGGAGGTATTCCTCACCTCCTTTCCATATAAGCCAACAGTCGTCCAGGTATCTTCTCCATATATCAATCTCAGGTAGATATATGTTGTGCAAAGGGTCATATAAAATCATATCTTCCATGTAGCCCATAAAAGATCAGCATAAATGGGTGCAAAGGATGCACCCATAGCCGCATTCTGTAGTTGCCAATAGCAGTTTTGTTGGAAATAAAAACATTTTTAGTTAGAATGTGTTCAGCCATACACAACAATAAGGTGTTCATCCCTGGGGTATAAATTGGTTTTATTTAGCCAGTATTCCAAGGCATTAATACCCGCCCAATGAGGGATGCTGGTATAAAGCGAGGATACATCAAGGGTACACATAAGCCATTCAGGGTCCAATTGAGACTCTGAGACTATCTGCAAAAATTCAGTCGTGTCCTTGATTCTTGCTCTAACACATGTTAACAGTGGTTTCAATTTTTCAGTTAGAAAAACAGACAAGGGTTCAGTGAGTGACCCAATGCCAGATACAATCGGTCTGCCTGGTGGCTGATCAATGGACTTATGAATCTTAGGAAGTAGATAGAGTTGTTGTTTCAGAGGATCCTTAACCGTCAAATGAGTTTTGGTTTTATCAGAGATAATTCCAGATTCTACAGCCTTTTCCAAAAATTCATTAATTTCCAAAGCAAAACCTGAGTCGGATCAATCTCCATCTTCATGTAATGATGATGGTTGGAAAGTTGTCTAAGACCTTCATTCACATAATACTCAGTATCCATCACCACCACCGCACTTTGTCGGCAGAAATAATAACAATATCCGTATTGTTTCTGAGTTGTGTGAGTGCTATTTGTTCCTTCCTAGACATGTTATGCTTTATAGTGTCAACAGAACCCAAATTGAAGTGTATATCCTTTATAACCGCCTGCTGGAAAACAGCAACATGTTTATCCATGGAGGGTTAAATGTAGATTTGTGAAATCTAAAATCAGATGATCTTTGAGCATTGTCAGTTTGATCTTGTTGTTGAAAAATAATTTCAAGTTAATTTTCCTACAAAAATCCATTGTATCAGAAACCAAAATACTTTCATCAGTGAAAAAACAGGTATGAAACCAAGGCCTTTATTAAGAAGGGAATATTGATCATCAGTCAAAATATGACTTGAAATATTTAAAACATTAGTACATGAATGATTTACTTCACTATCAAAATGAAGAGCTCTTCTAAGTTTTTGACCTCTGTGTTTCCTTCCTGCCCTGTGTTTTTTCCCCCTAAAGGGACCTCAGTCCTTGACCCTTTAGCATTTGGAGAATCACCAATATTAGGTGTCTCAGTATCAGTAGTCAAGAATCCTCACCAGAGGTAATAAAGCTAGGCCCAGTCTTTTTAAAATAGACCTTGGTCTTTTTTGCGTATAAATGAAGCATTCTTGGTACCATGAGCAAACCTCACACCCTTTGTCTATCAAATTGTTTGCCCCTATCATATTCTTCCTTATCCCCGGCAAATTTGTGAAATTTCTTTTTCTTAAGGTTATTTTCCAAAATAGAGATTTCTTTAGATAATTTGCCAAGACAACCCTGAAAACTAGCCTCATGTTCAAACCGTTTCAGGTTGTTACATGTTTTTCTACTTCAATAATATTACTCTGTATTGTTCTCTCATAGAAAGAGGCCAAAATGTTAACTCTAATCATGGCAGCCTCCTGTTGTGCTTGTTGCCAATCTTTCAACAGAGTTTCATCCGGTGTGCCCACTAGTGGTTGGATTTTACATCTCAATCCTCTAGGGGATATATTCTGTATTTGGTAAGCTTTAAACAATTTACTGTGCCAAATGTTTGTTCTAAGCATCTTAATTTGTTTACCTAATTGAAAGAATAAGTTTTCGCAACCGTCAACTGGATCCATGATTACCAAATCCACCTTTTCTGTATGTTCAGTTCCTATGCCAAAAAATTTTAAGTCATCCTTGTCGGAGCATAAACCATGTTTGCATATCTATACGAATCTGTTTCTAGTTCCACTGTTATTATATATAAGCAAATAACTGAAATTATACTGTACAGCTTTTAGCATCATTCTAACTGTTTGCAGTATCTAACAAGTGTCTGATTCCTGGTCTGACAATGATTAGTAAATGTATATGATTTCCATTAGATGACATGGCTGTATGTGCTAGTAGCATGTGAACTGTTTCCATTCCAAGTTACTTACATGATAGCATACCTCTCGACTTCTTAGCACAAAAGATCTGGACAAAGCCTAAAATAATGGGGAACAAATGCCCAAAAAGAGACAACTTTTAAATACTACTCTTACGAGCTTAGAAAGTTGCTAGAATAACTATTTCTTAGGGTGCATTTTCTGAAGGCCATCAAGTCTGAAACTCAAATGTGTGTTATTATTTAGTAACTTCAATCCTCAGTGATTTGCCAGAAAATCAAAGTTATATGAAGAACAGACCAAAAATATGAGGGAAAAATCTGGACATTCAGGGAAAATCTGGATAGTTGAGACATATGCATGGTAGTGATGACCGAGCAAAGTGACGGAAAGTAGTTGTGTAAAATCTTACCATAACCGTTGATGTCCTTCACTTCACTATTGCAGTATTTGGTACAGAAGTGATGTATCGCCCTGGACAGCCCATCGCTTGGCAAGTATAAATAAGTTTAAAAGAGATCTTTTGTTGTCTCGTGCATAACATTTATGCTCTTCACGTAGAACAGAGGATATAAAAGTGACTTAAGGATGCAACTACCTAGAACTGCATTGCTCCAGAAGAGAACAGTCATCATAGGACAAAGGAGTCATTACACATCCAGAAGGAAAAAAATGCAGAGTAAACGAGAGAGTTGGAGGGAGGGAGTGAATACTGCAACAATGAAGAGAGGGACATCTACTGTTGTTGTAATATTTTACGCAACTGTACTGTGACTTTCTATTATCACTGTTGCAGTGTTAGGTACAGAAGGGAGAGAAAAAAAGCTCAAGAAACAGAATGGGAGGTGGAAGGCTGAGAAGAGCCCTCAACAAACCCACATAAAATGGTTTCAGCAAAACCTACTCTGTCCCTAGAAACCATATCCAACTTGAAAGGTATGCACTGAAGACCAAGTAGCAGCTTCGAGGATGTAGTGCTTTCCAAGAGATTTGCCATGAAAGGATTAACACAAAGAAATGGCCTTGGATATCCTGGAGGCAATGGCTTGTTTAGAAACAGCCAAACCGAAAGAGCTGGAATGAAAGGAAACATCTGTGGTGATTTTGTATTTTACTCCTAAAGAATTTGAAGAGTGAAAATATGCCTGAGTATATTCGACAGTAATGGAAACTAGGGGATCCTGCAGGGAAAGGAATGCAGGCATCATCAAAATTTTTCAAATTACAGGTGAAAAGAGCCTCCAGTAGGATGAGAAGACAGGAGCAAGAGTGAATAGAGGACGATAACTATCTGGAGAGAAATTTAGATTGGTAAAAGAATACAAAAAGGTCTAAGGCTAGTAATAAGAGGGTGCTACGTCTGAATATTCAGCAGAATAAAAAAAAATAATGCAAAGCTATGTAGTTTAACACTGTGCATTCAAAAGGGAAAATATGGAGGTGGTTTACCTGGGCTAAAGGGATTTCTTCTCCAAAATGTTTAGCTTTATAGGATTTGTGAAAGGTCCCTATTCCAGGCCAGCAATAAAGAAGACCCCATTCTCACCACTGACTCTGGTGAGGGATGGTCACTAAGAGCAAAGATGAATTCACACTGTATTTTCAGGTGCAGCTCCCTGTACCAAGCACAACTTCCCTTAAGAGCACATATGGAGGATACTCCAAACCTGGGGCTGGACTCTCCTCCTCTCTCCAGACCTACACAAAACTCCACACTGACCACTTTGGAGCTCTGTGTACCTGTTCCCAATAGCTAACACACACACACACACACACACACACACACACACACACACACACACAACAAATGCTGGCATCAGACTCTGAGGTTATCATGGTGCCACCAGTCAGGTGCCCTAAGGTTCTTATAAAGGGTATCAAATTATAGTGTGTAAAATTAATAGTAATAAAGATGGTAGGATGTGACCAAAGCAGCAAGGCTTTCAGCAGCAGGTACAGTGCCACTAAAACAATCATAAGTACTTTCAATATGTTAAAAGTATTCTGTAAAGGATCAGCCACAATGAAAGATATTAAAATATTTAATGATAAATAAAACAGAAAACAAGAGAATACTGAATACAGTAAACAGCAGAGTTTCAATCACAGATTTATAAAATATAATACAGTTAGATAGTTTTTCACAGATGCAGAAAACAATACTGGACTATGTCGCTCACTGACTAAAGAATTTACTGTTCCCTGACTACTTTATAAAGCTAGGCAAGCTGATATATGCAGAGCGTCTTACCACAGCAAAAGCTAGATGATGTATGCCTTTGTCTGTGTGGATGTGTGAGATATATAGACTGTCAGAAATCTTTCCTATTGGATTCTAAAGTGCTGCTGTGAGGGTTCCAAAGAAACCAGATGTTGGTTAGAGGATGACATCACCTCTGGTCTGGTCACCTGACATTGATACAATACACACACAGCTTTGCTAAGATCTATGGCAGTATTTAAAAGCTGTAACATAATTTCAAACTTTCCACCCTTCCATGGTTCTCTGATGAAGCCATACATATTGCATGAGTTGCGACAATACAACCTAATGTACATGCATACATTGTTTCTGTCCAGCAGGACCTACTGTTGATGCATTTTTAATGCAAGCAGCTTTACAAATATATTTTAGCTCAAACATCTGTACATTTCAGTGTGATAGTCAAATGACTTAACATTCTTTACTAAACTCCAGCTAGCTATGCTTGCATATGCACACATGTACTGCCCTGCTCTCTCTGGCACAGATGGCATTACCTCATCACAGGCTTAGAGAGATGTAGAGAAATGTGAATTTCTATTCTCAGTTTAAACCTAGGGCAGGACTGCTCGGGTATCCTTCAGATGAATAAGTTCTTGTGTGAATTTCTTGCATCCTTGTATATTCCTCAGAGCTGTATTTTTTAATACATTTGTGTTACTACAGGTAATAGTGAAAAAAATAGAAGAGCTTTAATGGATGCATTAGGCTGGGTGAGATGGAAGGCATAATCACACAGTTATAAACATATAAGATCCCTTGACCAGATGGACTACCAGCCAAATTTTATAAGACAAGACATTCATTTAAAGGTTTATTAGTGCCACAGTTACTGAAGCTGTTTCTTGTATCTGAAGAGATGGGGCGACTCTTCTGTTACGCATAGCTAGGTTCAATTGTTTTATTAATCAAGGATAAAAGCAAGCCTATTACCACATCTAAAATTAGGCCTGTGTTCTGTTAATGAAAACAAAAAAATGTGCTAAAATATTAGCTGAACACCTGGAAAATATTATTTTTAGGCATGTTCAACCTTTTCAGCAAAGGTGTGTTAAAGGAAGGATGTGTACTTCTGATGTGGCCATGACTCGTCTAGCTGACTACATTCATATTATAGCACTGTCCTGAAGCTAAGTGGATGTAGATGAAAATTATAAATGTGGGGATCCTAGGAAATGTTTACCAAGCCTGAACAGACTAGACTTTTGGCTCCTTAGAATAATAGAGCCATAGGCCAACTAAATTGTTGAGGAAAGCAGTTGTATTAGACTAGTAAATTTGCTGTTTATTACAGTTCTCTTTAAAGGTGGTGAAGAAGGCCCTCAGTGTGGATTCTGATTCAGTCTCTAATGAATTGAGATTGTGGCATTCCTGTAAAGACTCTAGGTATGTAATTACTTTCAGGATTTTTGGAATAGTTTTCTTTTTTTTTTTTTTTTTTTTGGTGGCATGTCAGTGTTTAATATCTTGTTTGGATTACAGATGTAGTAATAGTTTTATTATAGTCGCATTTTTGTTTGTGGGAAGATGGTTATTTAATTATTTTGTCTTGGAAGGTTTATGTGCAGTAAAGAGGCAAAATCAGTAAAGTGTGGTTTTCATAAAGAAAATAGGTGGTCTAATGTAAAATAGGAAGTTTTAATTTGGTGGCGTGATTAATACTGATGCACATCATCAAAAGCTTTTGTAAGTATTGAAAATCACAGAATCTTAACAGAATAGAAGGCTAAGTATTATATTTATTTCAAACTTATAAGAGTAATTATACTTGAGTGTATTTGTTGCGAAGGCGTGATAGTGAAAGGTGTCAGACAAGGGTGCCCAATCTATAATATTTTTATTTACGGTAGGGACAAATGCTGTGCATCAGAAACAACAAATGTTAGTAAAAGAATGGTTATGTGAAAAAAAACAAAAATGAAACGTGGCTAACAAGCGTGTCTAATGAGTAATATTTTTGTTTTCAGTAGTGATGAATGTTGTGGCATCAGGAGCAACAGAGAAATTTAAGGAGAGGTGAGTTTTAAGAGTGAATGTACCATTCCTTTGATTTGATTTATTATTAACTGCAAAAAATAAAGTAATAATTGGATAGAACTATTAAATGTGTGGATGCTATTAAAAATAGGATTAAGTTTGAACAAAGGAAAAGTAAAAAGGATTTGGAGACACCATCAAAAAAAGTGGTTTTAGAGATGCAGTTTAGAAAAAGAACGTTAATAGCAGAACAGTGGTTAAAATTGTAAGAAAGATTAGGAGCCTGATTCCAAAAGATGTTCTCTCATTTTGAGCGAGTTACTCCATTGTAAGTCTGCCTTGATTCTGAAAGACTTGTTCATTCTTTAATTTCTCCAAGTGTTTTGATTTTCTAATACCATGATGGGAATGGACACCATTCCTAAATCAAAGTATGATTAAAGTTCATGAAATTAATATTGTTTCTATCTTCTCCATGTTAAGTGACTTACTTTTGTGTACAGTCTGTCTATAAGTAGGCTTACACCAGGGGCCATATTCCAAAAGGCTTTCTCACTGAGTAAGTCACATTGAGCAGTAATTTAGCTTATCGTGAGTAACAGTAATACCTTTAACCGAGTAGATTTTGCTATTTTGAAAGGTTTATCTGTTTGATAATGCCTAAAAAAGGTACAGTAGAGGCGGATAATGTTTTGGCCAATATCTGAAAGCCTAGTGGTAACAGGTGAAGACCATCCCTGGCTAAGCAGTGTGGCCTGTCAGTCATGTTTTCCCAGGCTGACAAATATTGGACCCCTTAGAGTGAGACAAGTGTTTTCATATAGTCCAAAGCAGTACATCTCAGGTAATATACATCCACATGAACTATGACTGCTACATACTGATACCTGTAGTATAGTGACCTGAGTGCTTGCATGAGCTAGTAAATCCTGGCCCCTAACAGGTAACTGACTGTAACCTTCTCCTTTTTCAGCCTAGTGAAAGGGACATCAGTGTGTCTCACAGTGGTTTCTTCTGTGACCAAAATATTGGTTTGTGTGGTCTTATGCCTGTGGACTTGGTAGTTGAGACACCGTGAGATATAGTTTTATGTGTTGTGATGGGAGTTGTCGTGTGTGTGTGTGTGTGTGTGTGTGTGTGTGTGTGTGTGTGTGTGTGTGTGTGTGTGTGTATGTTGAGTTTCTGAGGACTGCCTGGGAGGCCTTTGATGTTTGGGTAAGTTATGTGAGCACCTCAGCATAGGTGGGTCTGTGTCTGGTCCGTAGTAATTGTGGTGAGTGCAGTGCGTGTGTCACTGACCACCTGTTTTGGTGTTCTTTTGTGTCTGTATGTGACAGTCTTGCCTCCATTAATGTTGTGTAACTACATCTCTCACATAATGTATTTGTCTGCTTAACCGTTAAGTTGTTGTCAGTAAACAAGAGGCAATTGCTGCATTGCCTCAGGATGCTCCTGTCCACCAAGCTGGTTGCAGAGATAGCAGGAAAGTTCCTGTCCATGGTTGTAGGTTAATATGTACTTTACAAGGGAGTAGAATGGGGGGTGTTTGCAAATGGACAAGTGATAGGTTAGCTGTAGATTACATTACGTAAGCACCCATGCGACAGTGCTGCTCAGCATGCTGATCAGTTGCTCTTTGAGCAGTGATAATTCTAAGTGCTGTAATAACATAATCTAAAACTGACTAAACATGGCAATGCTGCTCAGCAAGCAAACCAGTTGCTTCTTGAGTGGGATGGGACAGTGGTAAATTTCAGAGGTAGTTCTTGTAGGGAAAAGTGCAACTTCTAGTGACTGCATTTAAACAGGGCACCATGAACCACTGTTGCGCAGACCACAGAGGCTTGTATAGAGGCATTAAAAAATTGAAGTATACCCATAGGCGAATCAGATAAGCGCACAGTAAGCTTTCTGCCCATAATTCCCAGATCAGATATGTGAAACAAGCCGTCTCTGATCAACAAGAGTACAGACTTCAACCTTCTAAATGTAAAATGACTGGTTTGGAGCCCATGTATTTAGGAGCCACAAAATAAATACCTAAAAGCACTGAAAACAGCAGATGCAATGTATTTATAGCACTGCAGTTGTACAATAGCAGTGTTTAAAGCAGTGTAAAATTACAGCAGCAAGAAAAACAGTAAATCACACAGAAATCTTTGAGAATGCAATGACAACAAGTACTAAAGGTGTAAAATAATAATTTAATTCATTTTCCTTGCCAAGGATGGCTTCAGATACTAGCAAAATCTCTCAAACTCTCTGGTGTAGTCTCCAAATGATGAGTATCTGAAATGCTTAGTGTTGCAGAGTTCTCTGTAAATGAACAAAGAGCCTTGCAAACTTGCAAGATTTATAGTAGAGTCAAAAAGCTTGAAAGCTGACTCCTATGTGCTCTAGCCAATAAAACAACCACACTTCCTGAATTGCTTCACAACTCAGAAAAAAAAAACAGGTAAAATCTTTCTGCCACAAAACGGGTGGTCTTGGAATTTCTTAATGTAATGCACAACAAAAGCAGTTGTCAAGTGCAAATTAAATAGACAACAAGCAATTTAAGTCCCTACCTAATATGCCCTTCTGCAAGACTGTTACAAGTAGGAGGCAAACAGAATTAGTGAAGCCAACAAACAGACGTGACTATTTTTGCCACATAAATGCATTGCTTTATAAATGCTCAAAAATGGTAGTGGTCACTGTATAAAGCAACTACAGGTGTGATAAATAAAAAAAATATATATATTCTTAGCTTGCATGGATCTGGATATAGTTGAAGCACTTAATTTATAGAGAACTCTGCAACAGTTTAACATTTACAGGCGCGTATGTACGCATTTCTCATTTTTTTTAATATTCATCAGTTTTCTATAACTCTCTCGTTGTTCCATAATTGACCCCCCACTCCTCCTACAACCATAATATATTTTTTGCAATATCTGTGCCAAAATCCATTTGTTGTTAAGCAAAATTTCATTTAGTCTGTCATGTCAAATAAACCATATTGTGGTGCAGCGGTAGGGTTGTCGTTTCACAAGAGGTTCTCCCGTTCGATTCTCGGCTGGAGCACCTTCGGTGTGGAGTCTGCATGTCCTCCTCACGGTCGAGTGGCGTTCGAAAGACATCTGTAAATGGGCGTGCCTTCGTTGAAGGTTGGGTGTCGAGCTGGCACCTCGGCACCGTAAAAATCTACTGCCAAACATTAGCGGACCGAAGTTCCACTGTGACGACTCCTAACAAGGAAAAGCCAAAAGAGCAACATAAAATGCTTATCTACCATTCTCGCATATCCTTTCTTGTTATTCTTGTAATATCCATACATAATATTCATATCTGTATTATGTCAATATTCTCAAAATTTTTCTTCACACAACTTTTTTCCAAAGTTTTGCCACTCTTTTGTATTTCAAAAAAAAAAACATGCTGTTGTCTCTTCTCCATAAAATAAACACACTTTCAACTTTTTTAAATGGCATATTCTCTTTTACTGGTAACTCATTACCAGTCTCCATAGGAAATCCTGATACTGTACAATCTTGGTACACCACTTTTATCCTATTTTAATGGCTTTTATTATTTCTGGTAACTTTTCCCATGGATTTACTCAATAATACCTTGTCATCACGTTATACCACATCCTTCTATCTTTTAGTCCATTTTATTTTCCATGTTAATATTTTTCTTAATTTTTAATTTTTTCATTTACATATTTTTCTCTTTCTTATTCTCATCTTACAGAAGCTTCTGTACTTATGTTTAAACATTCTCATTATTAATTTCTTATTATCTCCCTTTACCTACTATACTGCTCTGTACAAATTTAGAGTAAACAACTGGATTTAGTAGCCACAAGCCTCCATCATTGCTCGTATACAGCGCACTTCTTTTCACTGGGTTTAATCTTGAATCCCATATGAAAGAAAACACATTACGTTTTCATATTTTTCTGGGGTTGTATATTTGATATGTATGCTATTTTTCCCATTAATACAGAATGCACCAGATAAACCTTTTTCTTAAATACTAATCACAGCAGACATACTCATTTTGCTGTTTTATCTAACCCTCCCGTTGCATCATAACTACATAATTTTCCCCATATTTAATCCCTGGTAAAGGCACTTAATTAATACACCCCCCCAGTTTTCACCACATCACCAAAACCCTTACTTTTATTTTTAAAGGAAAGGGGAATGACTTTGAATAAACATCCACTCAGACAAACTAACACTTCTCTTATCCATGTTCTGTTCTGTTTTTAGCTACCACAACTGTCTCATCTGTGTATGTTTAAAAGTACTGGAATTATCGCATCTTTTTGTGTCGCATATCTAGCATCTTTCATTTTATAGGGTATTTCACTCGCTATCGCATTCATTGCCAGTGCAAACAATATTCCACTCGCAGGACATCCTTGTCTTACACTGTACTACTTGCATATTTCTTTACTCAGCCACCCATTCACTAATACTCTCACTGTCATTTTGATGTGCTGATCTACAGACTCCTAATTCTGTTGCCTAGTTCATAGTTTTTCAAAACATTCCACAAAGAATCCCGTTCTTCTGTATCAAATGTTATTCTGATATCACTTGTAAGTTTCATATCTTCCCTCTTACTTGTCCACAATTTCTGTCACAACCAATAGCAATTCTTGACTTCCCTTCTGTACCATACATACTGTCTTCCATAATATCACTCATTCTTCCTTCCGTTTTCTTCTGTGTTATTCTTAATAAAAATATAATGTTAATTAATGTGATGGGTTTTCTTTCATTTCATGCTTCTCATCTTTCTTCCATATAAATTTTAATATGCCACTGCAAAACTTTTCATAAACAAACAAATCCTTCCTTCAACCATTCACTCAATACATTCACAAAATATTCTGTATGTCAGACAATTCATTTCTTGTGCATTCCAGCTGGCCCTGATACTGAATCAACATTTACTTTCCTGTCTGAGAGAGGAAGACGCCAAGAGTCAAGTGGGATAAGATTATTCTTCCAGTAGAACAGGGCAGATTGGGATTACCCAAGTTGAAGGGGTATTTCAGAGCTACACAGTAGCACAAGCAGAAAGCTATAATTCAAAGTGGAAATAGATGATGATGAAACAGGGGAAGCTCATGTAACAAGAACTAAGCCAACACGGGAATAGAAAAAGGAGATTCTGCCCTTAGGGATGACTGCAGTTAGGGATACAGACACAAGGCAAGAAGGGGGCATGAATGTATTGGAGAAAACTGGCAAAGGAGCCAAGGTATTGGGAGCAAGTAACTAGAGAGGGAAAGGTAATAGAATGGGAAGACGCCAGGAACTTGTTTGGACTGCAGGCTACTTCCATATCAAGAATTGATATCCGAGTATAGGCAAAGAGAAAAAATGGGAGGGTCCTAAACGAAAGACCAGCACCAGCAGAGTTTTTAATAGAATCTAGAACAGAAGTTGCCGTTAAAGGAATAATTAGTAGAGCATATAAAATATTGCACAATAACTATAAGAATCAGTCCGAGGAGATTGGGAAGGATTGAGAAGAGAATTTAGATAAACAATTCCATAGAGAAACAATGGGGGGATGTATGTATGTCTCCAAATGTGCAACAAAATCTAGAAGATTTATGATCTTTGCCTGGAAGTGTTTACATAGGTATTTTTATACCCCAAGCAGGCTTCAAAGAATTTTTCCTGAGGTAGAAAATAAATGTTGGAGGTGTGATGGGCAAGAAAGAGGTAACTGGGAACACATTTTCTGGGAGTGTAATGAGCTGGCAGATTTTAAAGATTCCCTGCAGACTGCTGTGTCAGAGATGCTGGGTGAGCAAATTGGAATAACTAAAGAAATTTTTAGAGCTATGATACAGAATCGGAATTTACTAGACATAGTAAGGCCTCGCCAAATCTAATTATGATGGCTGCCAAAAAAATTTAAAAAAAGCAATTACTAGAAAATGGAAATCAAAGTCTAAACCAACTTTACTATAAGTAGCGAAGATAGTAACGGAGATAAAACAACTGGAACTGAGATCTTTAGAAAAGGGTAGGAGCAAATTACATACGAAAAATGGGAAATGTGGGATCAGTACATGCAGGGGAGGAATGAGGTTTAAAAGAAGGCAGGATTTGAATGAGCTATGTAATGGTGGACTAACAATGACTGGATATGTTAAAAGTGATGTATAATTTTTGCAGGTACTGTTGTCTCGGCACGGTTTGGAATGTGTAATGTTTGCAACTGAGGTTGTGTCGCTATGGATTATTTATATAAATGTAACATTGCTTATTTCACACACGATAATTTAATAGCGATGTTTCTTGTTTTAAAAAAAATTACTTTCCTAAGTAATAGAAAACGCTAGGAGTCCAACCATAAAGCACTTTAATAATGAAGCTTTCGAATCCACAAGATTATTTCTCAACACAACATAAAATCAACAAAGTCTGTTTAAATATGAAATGCCAGCCAATCATATTCAAAATCCAGTCATCTGACCAGTAATTAAAATGCATTACATAAATAATACTACCTAAAACAGTCTAAAAAGCATTTTAAGGCATATTAAGACATGTATATTAGATAACTGAGTTTGTGAGAGAATTTCTATGTAAACATACTAATCTCTTAGCTGAGAAAGTAGAACTTTGCTGTTTAATGTTGGATATAGTACTCAATATTTTTGTTTTAATGAGGAGATCTTCCATCAGCAGTTGGGGTAGCTATGGGTACCCCCCACTGCGAATAGTTATGCTAACATAGTTCTCGCTAGTTGGGAAGAGGTCCATATTTATTGTACTGATACCAAATATTTGAATAGTAATTTAGTATTTTATAAAAGATTTTGGGCTGGAAATTTGGACTTGTTACATCAGTTTGTTGCTGATGTACAAGACATTACAGAGATTTTATGCTTTGATGTTAAAAGCTCGACAGATGAAATTTACTTTTTAGATACTGATGCATCTTTCAGCAGCGATTGTGTTAATACTCACATTTACAGAAAAATGTTCTTTATGATAGTATGCATCCTAGATTTGCTTGTAATAGCGTTGTTTGTAGTTAATTCCTTAGGGCTATCAGGCTGAACCCAGAAGGTGTTGATTTTATGCAAGAGATAGATAGCATGACGTTAGACTTTGTAACTAGAGAATACTATACAGAACTGTTATTTCTAACAGTGAAGATTTGGGTGCACCCTTCTTCTCCAGTACTAGAAAGAATACTGGGAGTAATGAGGAAAGGCCTAAAGAGGATAGTAAATATCGCATGGGATATGTCACAATGTGCAATAGGCACCCAAACTTTGTTAAACAGTATGAAAAAATTGGGTTATTTTGAAATCTGACCCAAATGTTAGTGAAATTATTAACATGCAACCACATTTTATTTATAAAAAGGAAAGAAAATTAAAAGAAAGACTCTTTTTACAAAGATCAAATATTTGATTCTCAAGAATTTTCCTTTTAGTAAACAGGGAATTGGCCCCTGCCATAATTTTATCTATTGGCAATATATTAGTTTAAATAGGGAATTTATACATCCAATAAGAAAGGAGCCCTTTGTATTTAAAGCTTCAGCAAATTGTCCAACAGAAAATGTGGTATACTTTGCGAACTGCGAAGATGTGAATGTTTTTACTTGGATAAAACTAACCAAAATTTAAAAAAAAATTGGTTCTCATCTGTCTGAGATTTGCAGGCAGACAGAGACCAATACTCTTAGTAAACACATTATGCAGTTTGGTACTTAAACATTCTTTTAAGTTTAAGGTTTTACAAAGAATTTGTAAGCAAAAAAAGAAGGTGTGATCTTGTAAACTATACTGACATGGCTGAGTATAAGTGGATGCATTTCTTTAGTGCTGACAAGTTTCCAGGTCTAAAAAGTAAGAATAGCATGAAAATATTACTTAAGAAGAAGCATAGCAATGTATGAAATGGAACTTCCTTATGTCTTCTGTGTACTTTTACATGCTGTCTTGTATGTTTATTTTGCATATTTTTATATGCTGTGTGTGTTCTGGGTTCTGTGTCTTAATAGTCCTTAAAATGCTTTTTAGACTATGTTTTAGGTAGTATTATTTATGTAATGCATTTTAGTTATTGGTCAGATGACTGGATTTTGAATATGATTGGCTGGCATTTTATAGGTTTACCTTCATGTGTACGTATTGCACAAGGGCAAACATCAATTGTCCGAAAGGCCGTTTACAAAGTTTGCAAACGCCAAACGGAAAAAGGTATGAATGTGCAATGAGCGAATGCACATTGACATTCGCTCATTGCACATTCGGCATTTTGGGGTGGATTGCACTATAGTGGGGATTGGAAAATGTTTCCCCATTGTAGTGCGATCTCGGAGTTAGAATATTAAAGTAGGGAGGTGTGGGGGGGTGCAGGGGTGCTTGCCCTCCTGCTTTACACTTCATTACATTTTTATTTCGATATATGTTTGAAAATCAGTGAATCTGCTTTTTGATTTGCTGATTTTCGAACATGTAAAATTGTCGCCATTATGACTTTCGTGGTTACAATTTGCTCATATGAGCAATCGCACCAGTGTGATTCGGTGTTGTAAAGGTAAACCATTTTATATTTAAACTGATTAACATTGTTGATTTTATGTTGTGTTGAGAAAGAATCTTGTGAATTTGAAAGTTTCATCATTAATGTGCTTTACGGTCGGACTCCTAGCATTTTCTTTTATTGGACTGACTTTTGCTTTTTGGGGTTTGTTTGGATGCCTGCTAGAGCTTTTCCTTTGGTTACTTTCCTGAGTACTTCCTCCAGTTCACTAAAAGCATTTTTTTGCAAATTCTTCCTTAACTCATTCTGGAAACTTTTTTACTTTCCATTTTCTCTTATTTTCCTTATTTACTCTTATACATGTTTTCCAGATGTATTACAATACTCATAATTTGCTCTTGTATTCTTTTTACCTCCTTTTACTTTTTTCATTTCCTCATTATAATAATGTCCTTCTTTACTATTTTACCCAAATATACAGATACCTAATCCCATCTCCTTTGTAAATATCTCTGCCTAAACAGTAATTTTTATTTTTTTTTCTTAATTTATTTTATATATTTCTTTTTCCATGTAGTACTTTCTTGTATTATTCTCTAAATGTTCTTATACATTTAAAAATCAAAAAAGCAGATAAAGGATGCCTTGGAACAAATAATAAATCCAATAAAAAAACAGATAAGGCAGCCAAACACTGCTAAAAATCATCTATTTATTAAAAGGTGGGCGCTTTTGTGCAAACACGCTGCACTTCATCAGACCATAGAACAGAATAAAACCAAGGCATTTACATAACACATTTAATAAAACAGTAACTAAACCGACTTCAGTGATTTAAAGGACGAGCCTTCAAAACAGTCTTTAAAGGTGCACAGCCATTTAAGCCTAGTGCGCTGTGTGCTAGAAAACTATCCATTTTAGTCTCTGCCAGTTCTAATTAATTGTCAGAGTCTTCCCCTCTCTTGTCTGTAGCAATCAACTGTAGAGCAGAATTGTAATATGCAGACTACACTACCTCTTATTTGTTTATCTGGCCCGGTGCAAAGATTGTATGCATTTCTATGTGGGGAAAACTACACATCCTTTTAAAGAACGTATCCGACAGCATTTAGGTCATGTATGGAATAAGGACCTCACTAGCACATTATAAACATGTGCGTGATGATAATGGACATAGTTTTATGTTTTCTGCTCTACAATTGATTGCTACAGACTAGAGGGGGAGACTCTGATAATAAATTAGAATTGGCTGAGACTAAATGGATAGTTAGGTTTCTACCACATAGAGCACCAGGCTTAAATGGGTGTGTACCTTTAAAGCCTGTTTTGAAGGTTCATCCTGTAATTCATTGAAGTTGTTTTAATTATTGTTTTATTGAATATATTGTTTAAATGTCTTGGTTTTATTCTGTTATGTGGTCTGATGAAGTGCAGTCTCTGCATGAATGTGCTCACCTTTTAAAAAAATAAATGATTTTTTAGCTATGTTTGGCTGCCTTATCTGTTTTTTATTCGGCTTTCCTATACATTTCCCATACTTCAGATGTTCTTCGTGTTTCACTGTTGCAGTCGTCACACTTGGGTTATCTGCCTGCAGGTAGCCCTTAGTCGGCCCAAATACCAGAGACTTAGTATTTCTGCGTCGGTTGCTGTCGCTTCAGGACTGACATCAGGTCGTCAGGGGTATATAAACAGGCAGCCCAACGCCATTACATCAGTCTTTCTTGCCGAGGAGCCAGAAGCAGTTCGCATTAGTGCCAGTCGGCCGGTACCAGAGTTTTCATTTAAGAATTGAATCGTCCCGAAGTCTTCCAAAGCCAAGTACCCAGTTGGGGATCCTTTTTTTCTTGCTCTAACCGATATCAGAAAAAGTTAACAATTGTCTTGCCTGTGGAAAGCAAATGCCACACCAGAGATTTTCATTCTTACTGTGTCGCCTGTTTAGACCCAGACCACGACGTACCTTGCTGTCAGGTTTTGTGCCTTGTTCAACGCCTGAACCATTCGTCATCTGCCCCTTTTTGTCGCTAAATACTTTCGTTCTCGATCTCCTTATTCCAAAATGGCATCGGTAAGCCATCCGACTACCAATATTCCGAAAAAAACGTAAGGATAAAGACCGAGACAGACCACACGGGTCCAAAGCTGCCGACGACGCTTCCATTAAGGTAGTCGCCAGTTCACCGGTAGTCATTGAGGCGCTTTCGCAGCCCCTGATGCCCACTTCAGTGGATTCGCAGGCCTCTACCAAGAGCCGTTCAGAGTCCGGTATGCCGTGAGACTCTTCTTCAACGATGGAACCTGCGGATGTCTCTACCTTGGATCGGTCCAGAGCTGCTGAGCAGGCACCGGCTTCTGAGGAAGTTCTTCGCACTACTGATGTTGGACACAAACCGACGACTTCAGTTCTGTCTAAAACTACTGAGTTTCTAAGGCCAAAAGTATGCACTACGCCTAGAAAACTGAGGACCAAAGTGCATGCACCTGATCCCTTGCCACATCATCAAATGCTTAGAATGGCAGAAGACCTTATTATGCTGATTAGAGGAAGCCAGCCTTCCCCTGCTAAGAGAAAGAGATCAGTCCCCAGCAGCTTCAACAGACTGAGTCCGACTCTGAGGGTTCTGATTATGAAGATATGCCCTTATCTGCTTTTGAGGATTCAGATGCAGAGGAATCCATTCCCTCTGCCTCTTTTCCAGTGGATATTTATTTTGGTGAAACCTTACATACTTTAAGATAGCATTTCCATTGGGAATGCCAAGACTATCCTCAGTCCAAAAAGAGACTCAGAGAATTTCTAGACTTGCCACAACATGGGCCTTTAGCAATACCCCCAGTCCTGGAAGTTGTTGATGATGTCTTTATGGAATCCAGTCTTACTCTTGATGCTTTACCCCCCTGCTCCTAGGAAACCAGACTGGTACTACAGAGTGCCTGATTCTCACAAATTCCTTTTCAAAAATCCTACTGCTGATCCAGAGGTCGTGCTGATCCAGAGGTCGTTTCCCAGGGGCCTAAAGGTATCAAAGCAACTACAGCTAAGAATCCCACCTCATCGGACAGGGATTCCAGAGCTTTGGACATATGGGGTAAGAAAAGATATACCTCTGCAACTCTCGCCATTAGGGCTCTGAATTGTCAGTTTCACATGCTGAAGTACCAACAACATATTATGGAACTGATTAAGCAAAAAATAGCTACCTTTACAGACTGCAGAAAAAAAGAATTGCAAGAGCTTATGCATTCTGCAAGCCAAATCAGCAAGCATACATTGCAGTGTGGCTTTGACACCCTAGAAGCATCTTCCAGGGCAGCAGTCACTGGTTCTGTACTGAGAAGGCATGGTTCTGTACTGAGAAGGCATGCCTGGCATAAGGAACAGACCTTGCCAGACCATGTCAAGTCAAAGTTATTATATTAGACGCTCCTTTGTACAAGGACAGTCTGTTTGGACTGAGGATAGTCTTGGCATTCCCAATGGAAATGGTCTCTTAAGGTATGTAAGGTTTCACCAAAGAAAATTCCTCTGGAGGAGAGGCAGAGGGAATGGATTCCTCTGCATCAGAATTCTCATAAGCAGATAAAGGCATGTCTTCATAATCGGATACCTCAGAGTCTTCGGACTCTTGGTCTGTTGAAGCTGCAAGGGACTGACCTCTTTTTCTCTTAGCAGGGGAAAGCTGGCTTCCTCTAATCAGCATAATAAGGTCTTCTGCCATTTTAAACATTTGATGTTGTGGCAAGGAAGCAGGTGCATGTGCTTTGGTAGTCTGTTTTCTAGGAGTAGTGCGTACTCTTGGCCTTAGAAACTTGGCAGTTTTAGACGGAACTGAAGATGTGAAAGAGGTTGGTTTGTGTCAAACATCAGTAGTGCGAATAACTTCCTCGGAAGCCGCTGCCTGCTCAGCATCTCCAGACCCATCAAGGTAGAGACATCCGCAGGTTCCATAGTCGAAGATTCTCACGGCATACTGGACTCCAAACGGGTCTCAGTAGCTGCTGCAAAGTTAGCATTCTGAATCTGAGGACCACTAGGGAGGTGTTCAGAATGGATCAGGATGGAGAACCAAGTGCCCTCTTTTCTGGGAACAAGGAATAGTCTGGAATAAAAGCCTTTGCCTGTTTGATCTGAGGGGGACAGGTTCTACTGCCCCCTGGGATATGAGAGTTTGGACCTGTTTCATTGCCTCTGCCCATTGATTTGGAGGCAAGTCCTGGGTACCCTCTTGGAAGTGGGAGTTCGCTGACGGAGAATTTGTATCCCTGAGAAATTATCTGTAAGACCCATTGGTCCTTTGTTACAGACATCCAATTGTCTTTGAAGAAGGAGAGCCTTCCTCCTAGTTTTTGATGAGAAATGGGAGGGCAGACGGGTGAGGGGGGAAGTCATTGTGAGTGTTTGCCATAGAAGGTTGGCTTAGAACTCCCTGCCATTCTGCCCATTACGATTCAGACCCACCCCTCTTCTCTCATCCTTTGATTAAGCAATTCATCAGAGGAGCTTCTAATATCAGACCACCCTGAAGGCCTCCCTCGCCACCCTGGGACCTGAATTATGTTCTAGAAAAACTAACCTTACCTCCTTTCAAACCTGCTGCTTCTGCAGAATTAAAATACCTCTCCTGGAAGACTGCCTTCCTTCTAGGTAGCTAGCACCTCAGCCAGAAGGGTATCAGAGCTTCAGGATCTCATGGCTGTTGAGCAGTTCATCATTTTCCATGCAGACAGGGTCTCCCTGAGGACTAACCCCTCCTTTATGCCCAAGGTGGTATCTGATGTGACCCTCAACCTGGCCATACACCTACCCACCTTCTTTCCCAGCCCTCAAAACAAGGGGGAAAGAATTCTACACTCGCTAGATGTGCACAGACAACTTGGATACTATCTGGACCGTACTAAACTATTCAGAAAAACAGACCAACTATTTGTCAGCTTTGCCACTGGAGCAGAGGGGAAATCCATTTCTAAACAAACTATTTCCAAATGGATATTATACTGTATCCATTTCTGCTACAGACTACATGGGGAAAACCGCCCAAGTCTATCTGTACCCATTCCACTAGGACAGCCTCCACTTCCTCAGCCTTTCACAGAGAGGGACATCTTGGAAGCTGTTACCTGGACCTCTGTCCATACCTTTACAAAGCATTACCACGTACCTCTTTTTTTCTAAGTCTAGGGCAGGGTTTGCCTCTGCAGTTCTGCAGGGCTTGCTGACCCATGCCTAGGACTCTAACCTATCCTCCATCCTTCTCCTCAGCTTTAATAATCCTCCCACAGGTGAGGACTGCTGCAGTAAAAGATGAAGCACATAGTACAGTTGTGTACACTTACCATATATGTAGATGTTAGAGTGTATTCACTGTTGCAGTCCTGGATGTTCTTCGTGTTTCACTGTTGCAGTCATTCCATTTGGGTAATCTGCTGGCAGGTTGCCCTCAGTCGGCCTAATTAACAAAGTCTTGGGTCCTGCGTCGGTTGCTATCCCTTCTTCCATGACGTCAGGGGTATAAAACATGCAGCCAACGCCATTACATCAGTCTTTCTTGCTGCGTGGTGCCCAAAGCAGAAGCAGTTCGCAAGTGCCGGTCAGCCAACTCCTGAAATTTTTGTTTTCGAGTTTCAGAACCGAAGTCTTCAACTAGAAAGCCAAGTACCCCGTTGGGGAAACTTTTTTTTTTTCTTGCTCCTTACCAATGTCAGTGAAAGTTAATAATTGCATACCTTGTGGGAAGCAAATACCTCATAAGGATTTTCATTTGTACTCTATTCCTTGCCTCTAGGCCCTGACCACAGCGTACCTTGCTGTCGGTTTTGTGCTAAATTTAATCAACGCATTATTAAACGTTTGTATATTTTTGCTTCTAAATGTTTTGGCTCACGATTTAACTATCCAGAAATGTTGTCTGTTAGCAATCAGACTACCAGAATACCTAAAAAAACGCAAAGAAAAAGGCAGAGATGGGCCATCTAGGTCCAGAGCTGATGACGCTTCTCCTAAGCTATTTGCTAGTTCACCGATACTCAGTGAGGTGCTTTCGCAGCCCCTGATACCTGCTACTTTTGATTTGCAGGCCTCTACTGAGACCCATTCAGAGTCCGATATGCTGCGAGATGCTTCAGTTATTGAACCCGTGAATGTGTCTACCTTAGATGGGTCTGGAGCCACTGTGCAGGCACCGGCTTCTGAGGGTGTTTTCAAGCCTACAGATTTGTATATTAAACTGACGCCATCCTCAAAATTAAGGCCAAAATCTGCATCTATGTCTAAAAAAAGACGTTTGGGCCACGTGTGCAGGCCCCTATTCCTAAAAAACAAATGATCAAAATGGCTGAAGATTTAATTACTCTGATCAGGGGTAGCCAACCCCCCCCCCCCTTCTATGAGGCCTAGGCAAGACATTGATTATGACTGTTCTAATGAAAAGGATTTGTCTATACCTACTTATGAGGACTCTGATGCAGAAGACTGCATTCCTTCTGCTTCACCCCCTGAGGATTTTTCTTTTGGGGAAACTTTACATACCTTAAGGGAACATTTCCACTGGGAAATTCAGGATTTCTCTGAATCTAAAGAGAGACTTAGGGATTTTCTTCTTCTTCCTCAGCATAGGCCTTTGGCTATACCTCCTGTTCTAGACATTGTTGATTGTTTTGTCAGAATCTAGTATGGCTCCTGATTTCTGCCTCCATCTCCTTGTAAGCCAGACAGATATTACAGGGTTCCTGACTCCCACAAATTTCTTTTCAAAAATCCTATTGCAGATCCTGAAACCATTTCTCATGGTCCCAAGGGCATTAAGGCCTCTACGGCTAAAAATCCTACCCCTTCTGATAGAGAGATTCCAGGGCACTGGATAGATGGGGTAAGAAGGTTTACACTTCTGCAACCTTGAAAATCCAGGCTTTAAACCGTCAATTTCATATGCTTAAATATCAACAGCATATCATGGGATTACTTAAACAGAAAATTGTTAATTTTTGACTGTTTGGAAAATAAATATTTACAGGGTTTATTGCATTCAGCTGAACAAGTTGGAAAATATACTTTGCAATGTGGTTTTGATTCTTTGGAGGCCTCTTTCAGGGCTGCTGTAACTAGGTCTGTGCTAAGAATGCATGCTTGGCTCATAGAGCAAACTCTGCCTGATCATGTTAAAGCAAAATTGTTGGATGCTCCTTTACAACAGGACAGTCTCTTTGGTAATAAGGCTGAAGAAGTTTTAAAAAGGATGGAATATAAAGCTAAATCTATGCAAACTGTGAAAGATTTATTACAAGTGCAACCTCCAAGATTTAGTAGGCACTGGCCTTCTAAGAACTGGTCCTTTCCAGTTCCTTTGAGAGCCACTCAAGTTGAACCCAGACATTCCAAAGGCTCCAGGTTTCAGTCACAAGGAACTTTTAGAACAAAACAATGGGGTACCCCCTCCAAATCTGGAAACAACAAGGCACCTCCCTATGGTAAGCAGTCTCAATGACTTTCCTCTACACTTACCAAGCACTTACTTTTAGCCACCCCTTTGGGGGGGAAACTAGCACTTCATGCAAGAAACTGGCAACTTATAACCCAGGACAAATGGGTTTTAAATGTAGTATCCCAGGGATACAGATTTCATTTCCATACGTTGCCAATCCCAAACGGATGGCCAGACCTGCCACCAAATCAGTGGGCAGCGGCCCAGAAACAAGTACCGTCTCTCATGGACATGGGAGCTATTCATCCAGTCCCAGAAGAGGAAAAGAGACAAGGTTTCTATTCAAGACTTTTCCTGTTACCCAGCAAAGACAAATTATGGTATCCAATTCTGGACTTATCTACTCTGAACACATTTCTGGACAAACCAAAATTCAAGATGCTGACTCTTCAGCAGTTACTTCCTATGCTAGGCAAAGATGCCTGGTTGGTAACTCTAGACTTAAAAGAGGCTTACCTGCGTATCCCAATCAGGGAATCTTGCAGAAGATACCTCCGCTTCAAGCAGGCTATTTGCATTACCAGTTCTCTGCACTGCCCTTTGGTTTATCTACTGCGCCCAGGGTCTTCACAAAGTGCCTGGCTCCAGTAATTGCATTTTGCAGGCAAAGAAACATTCAAATATATCCATACCTGGACAATTGTCTAATTCAGGCAGAAAACAGGGACATTCTAAAACATCAGGCGTTTGTAAAAAAGATTCTAACCTGTCTAGGGTACACTTTAAAGGAAAAGAAATCACAACTGGTGCTCTCTCAAACATTTACATTTGTGGGTGCAACCTTGAATACAACTGCCCAGATGGCTTACCTTACGCCAGAAAAGCAAATTAATTTGGTGACTTACTTCAAACAGGTGGCCAGAAAAACCCTGTTATCTGCAAGATAAATTCTGCAAGCCTTGGGGTTCATGGCCTCTTGCATTCTTCTAATTCCATATGCAAGACTGCATATGAGGAAACTTCAGTGGTACTTAAAAAGCTTATGGCGTCAACTTTGTCACAGCCTGAAAACAATGATTCTTATCCTACCTTGCCTGCAACTAGAGTTTCTGTGGTGGGCAGAGGCCTGCCACCAAAACAAGGGACTGCCATTCACTCCACCCCCTGCCGCCCAAACCCTAACTGCAGGTGCATCAGACTATGCTTTGGGGGGCTCATCTGGCAGGTAAGTGCATTCAGGACAAATGGAGCCCAAATCTAATGCACCTTCATATCAGTAAAAAAAGAGATGCTAGCTGTACAGAATGCACTGACTGCCTTCAAGGACTACCTTCATCCAGGACAATTAATGATTAAGACAGACAACACCACAGTTATGTGGTACATAAACAAGCAGGGGGATACACACTCCTACCCCCTTTGCAAACTAGCCATGGCATCGTGGAACATGGCCTTGACCTATCAAATACAATTGCAAGCTAAATTTCTGCCAGGAAAGCTGAATACTCTGGCAGACGAACTATGCAGAAATCTCATGGCTCCACACGAATGGAAACTGGAACCCCGGATTTTCAACATGTTGACACCCATATCGGGGAGTCCAGACATAGATCTTTTTGCCTTACCCCAGAACTATCAATTGGACAACTTCTGCACAAGAACGTATCACAAAATAGCCTGGAAAGTGGATGCTCTATCATTCAGCTGGAAAAAACTATCAGTCTATGCTTCCCCCCCCTCTTCCTCTGCTCCCCAAAGTTCTACTAAAAGTCAAACAGGACAAACCAAAAATTATTTTGATTGCTCCAGATTGGCCTCGCCAACACTGGTACCCACTCCTGCGCAATGTCACACCTTCCACAGTGGCACCTGCCTCAGACCCCTTACTTACTGTCTCAGCAGAACAATGAAATTCTGCACACTCCGCTCCAAACTTTGAATCTTGCAGCGTGGCTCATCATCTAAATTTGGCATTAGCATCCCTCAGCAAACCTGTGATGGATGTCATTTTGGAAGCAAGAAGGCCTAGTACTCTAAAACCTTATGCTGACAAATGGAAAAGATTCTGTGCCTGGAATCCGTGACAAGGGATAAGCACATCAGTGCCCAATATTCCTCAGATTTTACAATACTTAACTGAGATGCTTCACAAGGGCCTGTCCTTTTCTTCCTAAAAATCCATGCCTCAGCCATTTCAGCTCATTGCAACACAGAACATCCCCTCTTCTCTCATCCTCTGCTGAAGCAGTATCTCAGAGGGGCCAAAAACTTAAGACCACCCAGGAGAGCTCCAACCCCTGCCTGGGACCTCAATTTTGTATTGGAAAAACTCACTCCTCTCTCCTTTAGAGCCAGCTGCTACTGCAGACTTAAAATTTCTCCCCTGGAAAACAGTCACTTCAGCTAGAAGGATTTCCGAATTACAGGCTGTTATGGCAGTGGAGCCTTTTATTATTTTTCATGCGGACAGGGTGTCTCTCAGGACCAATCCATCCTTCATGCCTAAGGTGGTATCCAGTGTGGCTTTTAATCGGACCATTCATCTGCCAACTTTGTTTCCCCAATCCAGAGAACAAGGGGGAGTGGATTCTGCGTTCATTGGATGTACACAGACAACTTGGATTTTACTTAAGCAGGACAAAATCTATAAGAAAATATGAACAACTACTGGTGGCATTTGCTGCAGGGGCAGAGGGAAAAACTATTTCAAAGCAGACTATTTCCAAATGGATACGTCATTGTATTAGTTTCTGCTATATGCACCATGGTAAAACAATCCCCCAGGGGATCAGATCTCATTCCACCAGGGCTGCATCTACTTCTACAGCTTTTCTCAGAGGTGTTCCTACCAGAGACATTCTAGAAGCTGCTACCTGGAGTTCAGTTCATACCTTCACCAAACATTACCATTTACCTTTCTTCTCTAAATCTAGAGCTGGTTTTGCCACTGCTATCCTGCAGGGCTTTATAGCTGGTCCTAATGCTGTATAAATCCATCCTTCCAACCATAGCTTTGGGAATCTACCCAAATGTAATGACTGCAACAGTGAAACACGAAGAACATAGTACAGTTCTGTACACTTACCATAAATGTAGATGTTAGAGTGTATTCACTTGTTGCAGTCTTGGTTACCCTTGCTCCAACCCCCTGTTTTCCTCTTACTATACCTCTACTTTCCTTTACTATGTTTAAAAGCATTTTTGGTGTAGTTGCTGTTTGGAGGTATATTTTTGTGTTTTGTAAATTAGTTAAATATTTGGCTCCCCATTTGGGGAGGGGGGGCACCTGACATCTGGGGCAAGAAAAACTGATGTAATGGCGTCGGCTACATGTTTTTATACCCCTGACGACCTGACGTCATGGAAGAAGGGACAGCAACTGATGCAGGACCCAAGACTTTGTTAATCAGGCCGACTAAGGGCAACCTGCAATTAGATTACCCAAATGTAATGACTGCAACAGTGAATACACTCTAACATCTACATTTATGGTAAGTGTACACAACTGTACTTTTCCCACCCTCCATCCCCCATATAGCATCTTCTCCTAGGGGGCATAAGCATCCTACAGTGGCTTTTTGCCACCAGGGCCACTTATTTCGTTGTGCTTCTGACTGGTTAGGGCAAGAAAAACTGATGTAATGAAGTTGGCTGCCTTGCTTTATAGCACTGAAGACCTGATGTCAGACTACAGGCGATGGTAGCTGACGCAAAAAAAATTTTGACTCTGGTATTTGGGCCGGCTGAGGGCTACCACTGCAGGGATAAACCCCCACTAGTGATGACTGCAACAGTGTATACACTCTTAACATCTGTGCCTTTTTTCTGTTGTCTTGGAGAGAAGTAATTACTAGGTTTAAAATGTGAAGTGTTTTATTGCTTTATGACTTCCTAGCAGGTACACAATTCTGGCAAACATCTGAGAGAGATGTTTTAACACGGATGTTAAAATTCTGTTACATTTCTGTTTAGCCTGGGAACTGAAGTCAGATGACAGAGTGATGTCATCCAGGCTAACCCAGCCTTGATATTAATTTAAGAACTCTCTGAGAGACTGTGCGTTTTGTATTTTGTCTTGGACCTTGCAAGAAAATCCACTCATCACCACCATCTACACTTGCCTTGCTAATAGTAAGTAAATAGAGTACAGTAATTTCTCTTGGATACAGATAGGAATATAGTAAAGATTAGTTTAGTTGTTTTCTGTATTTATTTCAGACTGTCCTGCAATGTTTTAAAATATTTCCCGTGATTGTGAACTCTGAAGTAACTGTGTTTGATTACTGAGTATTGTCTTTTTCTTTTATTATTAAATATATTTAAACCTGGCGTTGTGGCTGATATTTGTGAGACATATTTAAGCTCTTAAAGTACTTCATATTTATTTGGTGACGTACAGGCTACTCCAGTAGCCTTCCTTGGTCAGACTACCATTTGGATTATTAGTAACATTACACAGTAGGATTGGGCACCCTTTGTAAGGGCCTTATAGTAGCTGATAAAGAGTTGGTTGGTGTCAGTGATAACTACCTTATAGTCTGGGCAGAAGGGGGCATAGCTAATAAACCTGTGCCAACCTTTCTCAGCTGTGTGTGTATGTTTGTATATAAATCAAATCTCGGTGTGTGTGTGTCAGCTATTTGGGCCGGGACATGAAGCACTGGTTGGGCAGAGAGGGTGCTGGAGATTTTGGCTTGACCACTTGGCTGAGATCTCAACCCTCTAGCTGTGCCAGTGGGAAGTCTTATTGGGGATCTGGAGAGAGAGGGAGAAACCAGCCCCAGACTAACTGTGATCTCTGTGTGCCCTTCTGAGAAATTGCACTTTACTGTGGTGTACTTGTCAACCTCCCATTGTGTGCATCACTCCACTGTTGCTAGTAGTGATGATTGAGGCTCCTTGACTACTGGGTCAGTGCAGGGGTGTCACAGTGGCCACCATCCCATTAGTTTCTCTTGCAAGGTATTTTATGCAAGTCCTTCAATGGACTCTGGCTGCTCAGTGGTCTGTACTCTACCAGCCCCTATGTGTTCCTGTCAAGCCGACTTCAGTTTGCCGAAGGCATCTTCAATGATAGCTCCTATCTGACAACCTGCCATTAGGCAGAACTTTCCTCCTTCCACCCCTCTCAGCCACGGTAACCACAAGGGCTTCCTAGTTGTGGTGAGGAGGTATTACAAGGGAAGGGTGGTCCAACTCATGTGGCCACACACGAGAGACCAGATTGCATATCAGTGTTCTAGAGATGAGAGCGGTCCTCTGCCACGTTGGAAGGCTTTCAGGATGTTCTCCCTGTAGGAATGATGGTGATTCACACAGACATGTCATTGATGTGTTACATCAACAAACAAGGAGGAACCCTCTCTTACCGTCTGTGCAGAGAAGCCATGAGAGTTTAGGAATGGGCAAAGTCTTTGTACCGTTTTTTACTTGCAACACACATACTGGGGAAATCCAGTATCCTGGCAGACCATCTCAGCAGGTCCATTCTGGCCCGTTTTGAGTGGTCCCTCATTCAGTCAGTAGTGGACTTGATCTTCAGCCATTGGGGCCAACCTTGCTGTGACCTGTTTTCACCCTCCAGAACAACAAATGCAGCATCTGCTTCGCTCTGATCTCCCTCCAGGGAGTCCCTGAGGGATGCTCTGGTTCATGGTTGCTCCCCCCATTCTCCTCTGTTTATTACCCACTACCTTTGATCCCAAAGTTTCTCCAGAAAGTAAGTATCTGAAGTACTTGGTAGTCCTCATTGCTCCTTATTGGCCTCATCAGATTTGGTTCCCCTTCCTCTGGACTCACCTGAAGTATCCTCCACGGATTCTGGAACCCAGGTAGGACATCCTCTCTCACCTGATAGAGGGTTATCATCCGAATCTGATGTCCCTCAAATTGACCGCTTGGTTTTCCACTTCCAGTGATCATTCGAAGGTCCAGGCTTGCTTCCTGAGTCCACAAAATTATTTTAGCCTCTCAAAAACCAGCTACAAAGAAAGTTTATGGAAGCAAATGGAAGAGGTTTGTTTTCTGGGCTTCTAAAGAGAACATTGACTCTTTTTTGGCACTGATTTCAGATGTTCTGCATTTCCTTGTGTCTCTCTCTTCAAAGAAGGGGCCAGCTTCTCTACCATCAAGCTTCAGTTGGCAGCTGTTTCTACTTTTCATTCCAGCAATGTTATCAATTGCTGTTCAGCTTCCAAAATATGGGGTCTCATTGGGGTTTTGCAGAGCTTAACTCAAAAACCTTTTGAATCGGCAGGTGATTGCAACCTAAATTTCTTTCATGGAAGACCGTTCTTGTTCTCGTCACCTCAGCAAAGAGAATTTTGGAAATTCAGACCTTATCTTCTAAGCTGACTTGTATTATTTTCCACAAGGATAGAATATCCCTTTGTACAAACCTTTATTTTATGCCCAAAGTAGCTACAGAAGCCAATCTTAACCAGACTATTCAATTTACAGGTTTCTTTCCAGAGTTTTCTGAGGGAGAACGATTATTGCATTTATTAGATTTTCACAGACGGTTACATTTTTATCTGTACAGGAAGAAGTCCTTTCAAAAATCAGATCAGTTATTTGTGTCTTCCTTTCCTAGATGTCTAGATCGGGGGCTTCAAATGTTACTCTCGCTAAGTGGATTACAGACTGTATCACCCTGATTTATAATAAGCATGGATTACCTTTGCCCTCCTAAGGCCCACTCCACTAGGTCTCTGTCCACCTCATCTGCCTTCTCTTCCAGGGCCTCTTTAGATGATATCTGTGCAGCAGCCACATGGTCTAAGGATCACACATTTGTATCGCATTATAAATTAGACCTTGTTTCCCGCAGCAGGGCTTCATTCAGTTCGGCAGTGCTCCGACATATCCTTGAGACCACACAGGAGTTGCATTGCTGGATACTATACCCATACACGAGGAGGAATGAAAGAGACAGCATCATATTTATTAGTTATGTACTTACCATACCTTGGTATCTGTGTTGTCTCTCATTTTTTCTCACCTTCCCTCTGTGCCATCCCCCTTCCTGGTGCTCTAGAATACCTGGAGAGGACTATCTGTAGGAACTGTTGTTCCTTGTTTTGAGCCTTTGGTTATGATGATGTATTTAAATTTCCTTCTCTTTTCTTTGCTGTGTATTATCTATGGGCAGCAAACTCAATCTGAGGAGGTTGGTTGGAGTGCAGGGCATTGTGGGTATTGGGAGGAGCTTGGGATTTAAAATATAGATGTATTCTGTATGGATGTTAACTTTTTCTTATCCTGACTTTTCTTTAAGAAGCATTGTTTACACAGTTGAACAGCTTAAATTATTAGGTGGTAATCTGCCCTTCTCTTTTTCTTTGAGAACCCTTTGTAGATTTGTGGAATGTCTCCTTTTTTTGTCTTGAAAATTTGTTTTTCTGGGAAGTTTTTCCTTGCATGTTTGCTGTATGCTCATTTCCTTTTCTGCACTGCCCACATCATGGTCAACATTACTGCTCTTTGATTTATCTTGTTTTGTAAGCAGCAAGAGCTCCCTTTATAAAGGGATCCTGTGTGAAGTGGAAGTTTCATCTGTAGAGGATCACTTATGATTAACATGCGTACTCAAATACTAAATGTATACATTCAAAAGTAAACTAATTGTAGAGTTCTGGTAAAAAATATTTTCATAGTTGCACTATTTCGTGATGAAGCTCATTTTAATTGTGTACGATTTTGCTCAAGTTAGTACTGGCTGGTTTAGTTTTTCTATCCTACAGTAATTTGCTGGCATCGTAAATTCTAGAATCCCCTGCGTTTGCTTTCTGTACTCTTAATGAGCAGCATGTAATGCTTGTACTTTTTAATAGCTACAGGAAAATAGCCGGAACTGGAAGTATATTTACAGAATTTAAAGGTTCCATGTATTCTGCTTTCGGTGCTCTTTCAACAGAACTTTTTTTAAAATTCTGTAGCATGCTACAGGTTTTAGGTTCTACCAGATGTCCTCACTGAAATCACAATTGCTGTAATCCAAACGGATGGGGTTTTCACCCCTGACATCTGGCAGGGGTACCAAAGCTTAAACTTTCCCAGGAGCATATGTCTGACTTGTGACCTCAGCTCACAAGCATAGTGGGCATATGAATGTAAATCCTCACACTGTCTCACTGCCAGCCTGAACACAGATTTGTCCACTGTCAGTTTGATCTTCATGTGGTCATTGTACTGGAAGTCTTCTCGGATTCAGCCAAGTGCCCACTGGGAGAACCTTCCTTCTTGTCTAAACTGTTTTGCTGTGATTTTGTTAGATGTCCGCTAGATGGTGCAAGTGTCAGTGTGGTTGGCAGATTCCTTACAAGTACCTTCATAGCCATTGTCTTCTGTTTATGCACAGAACACTACTACAAAGGTTGTTCCATTTACCAGTCCTTTGAACCCGATATATTATGTCCTTCTGTCTTCGTTGAACACTTTCCGGAGACCCAGTGATTGAAGCATTTAGCCCACTGTAAGATGGTGGGTACCTCCACAACAAATGCATCTCCAGCTCATAATAAAAAAACTCAAAAGGCCAAGGCTTGAAACTGTCTGCCCAGTTCGATTCAGACATATCTGCAGAGGTACACTACTCACGGTATGTCCATCTCTACCTCAGATACCGTCTGTTATGACCCCACTGGAGGACAGTGTGGTGTCAGAGGACCACACTTCCGAGGAGACTTATTGGAACTGACTGGGGAGAACTACAAATCCATTATCTCAGAGGAACCAGAAGGCATCCCACAAATTTTAGTTAAGGAAGAGTTTCCTAGCAAATTGATTCGGGTACGTCAGGGGTCATAGCCTCCGCACATGGTTCTGGCTGTCACCTAAAAGAAAAAGTGACCACAAACCAAGCATATTTCCTCAACTCCTCCTCTTAGTGAAAAGAAGTGTATGGACTTCTCCATTATGGCCATAAAGCCTCCTCCATTTCAGCTCCTCCACCCACTTCATCGAAGGTTACTGTGGAATGCTGTTAGGTTCATAGGAGGTTACTAGGCTAGCGGGTTCATAAGATGTTACTAGGCTAGCTGCCCTTGAGCCTTTACAAGCCTAGCCATGTTAATCCCAGGTATCCCCATTTGTTATTTTTGGGTAGTTTGCGGAATGAATTTATGAACAGAGTGAATCTGTGATGAACACCGGCTATCCCTGTCCAGGAGGGACATGGGTGCCACCCCATGGGTGAATTTGCGGTCTGCCAACCAGTTATCTAGGTTGTTTGAAAAGGGTCCATGAGAAGCTTTGTTTTATGTGAATAAGAAGTCTATTCCAGAGAAGCATCAGTCTCTGGGAAAAGTATCTGTCTCTCCAGCATGTTCTGTTAATGTCACAAGCTAGGTTGAGATCCCAAAAGCAAGCGACTCTTGTGCCATTTGACTTGTGGATTTGCAGCATTTCCATTAGACGAGGGTTGGAGATTGCCCTATAGGCCAGGTACAAGTCGCTTCTCGGCAGCCTATAAGATATAAAGTGACATGGCTTTCAGCCTGCCCATGTAGATCATAGTTTTGGAGTACCTGTATTTTCTTGGTGAGGAACCTCTGAGGTCTTTCCAGCTACTGCAGGTGTCTGGTGAGGTACATGCGGAAGGGTCTGTTATACTCTAGTTGTGGTCTGATGAGGGTCAAGTACAGTGGAGTTGTAACATTCCATGAACTGGATGCCATGCCCTTGCTTATGAGGTGTGCACTACATAGAAGGGTTTCCTTACCACTGTGAAAACTTGATGGCTAAAGTTCAGGTTGCTGTCAGCCTGTGTTCCCAAGTCTCGCACCACTGGGTTGGAACTCAGGGGTGGTGCTGTCAACATTGTAATTTGTAGGAATTCCGTTTTGCCAATGGGAATAATAATGCATTTTTTTTGCATTTAGATTTAGACTATGGCTTTGGCACCAGTCACTCGTTTGTGTTGGCCCATCTTGTAATTTGTTGACATTGTTGGGGGACTCTGTGGTTGCTAGCAATTTGCAGTCATGAGCTTACTTGGTGAGCCAGATGCCATCTACTATGCCCTGGACTTCTGAGAAATAGATGCCAAATAGTAAGTGGCTCAGCACAGACCCCTGTGGTACTCCACCAGTAGAGTCACCAATTTTGACAGTGTGTTCTGTCGGTGAGGCCATTGGCTACCTATCTAGTAAAGTAAGGGTTGATCCCCAGCTGGGAAGAGTTTCTCAGTGAGAACAGATGTTCTTCGTGTTTCACTTTTGCAGTCATTACATTTGGGTAATCTGTTGGCAGGTTGCCCTCAGTCGGCCTGAATATCAAAGTCTTGGGTCCTGTGTCGGTTGCTGTCTCCTCTTCCATGACGTCAGGTCATCAGGGGTATAAAACAGGCAGCCAACGCCATTTTCTTAAGTCTTTCTTGCCGCACGGTGCCCGAAGCAGATTGCAAGTGCCAGTCGGCCGATTCCTGAAATTTTCAAATCAGAGTTTCAGAACCGAAGTCTTCAATTAAAGCTAAGTACCCCGTTGGGGAAACTTTCTTGCTCCATACCAATGTCAGTAAAAGTTAATAATTGCATTTCTTGTGGGAAGCAAATACCTCATAAGGATTTCCATTTGTACTGTATTCCTTGCCTAGGCCCAGATCATAATGTGCCTTGCTGTCGGTTTTGTGCTAGATTTAACCAACGCACTATTAAGCATCAGTACATCTTTGCTTCAAAATATTTTGGAAACCGATTTAACTACCCTGAAATGTCGTTGGATAGCAATCAGACTACCGGAGTTCACAAAAACGCAAAGAAAAGGACAGAGACAGAGACAGCCCGTCAGTCCAAAACCGACAAAGCTTCTCCTAAGCAAGTCGCCGGTTTGCCGGTACTTAGTGAGGCGCTTTCGCAGCCCCTGATACCCGCTACTTTCAAGTCGCAGGCCTCTACTGAGACCCATGTGGAGTCCGGCATGCCGCAAGATTCTCAAAGTATTGTACCCGTGGATGTCTCTCCCTCGGATGGATCCGGAGCCCCTGCGCAGGCACCGGCTTCTGAGGGTATCTTCAGGCCTCAGCATTTCTATATAAAACTGACGTCAGCTTCAAAAATAAAGACAAAAGCAACTTCTAAGGCTAAAAAACTGACGCATGAGCCATGTGCTCAGGCCTCTATGCCCAAAAAACAGATGATCAGAATGGCTGAAGACCTAATTACCTTGCTCAGGTGTTCCCAACCCCCCCCCCCGATAAGAGGCCTAGACAAGACACTGATTATGAATCTTCAGATCAGGTTTTTATTTCTTCTGATTCCTCTTCTGATCAGGAATGTTCTGTACCACCCTATGAGGATTCAGATGCAGAGGAATCCATCCCATCTGCATCTCCTCCTGAAGATTATTCCTTTGGCGAAACCTTGCATACTTTGAGGGAGCATTTTCATTGGGAGAGTCAAGATTTCTCAGAATCAGAAAAGAGGCTGAGGGATTTCCTTCTCCCTCAGCATAGGCCTTTAGCCATACCTCCTGTATTAGACATTGTTGATGATGTGTTTTCGGAATCAAGCACGACTCCAGACTCCTTATCTCAAGCTCCTAGCAAGCCAGACAGATATTACAGGGTTCCTGATTCACACAAATTTTTATTTAAAAACCCTGCTGCTGACCCTGAAACTGTCTCACAGGGTCCCAAAGGTGTAAAGGCCTCAACAGCTAAAAACTCTACCCCCTCTGATAGAGATTCCAGGGCACTGGATAGATGGGGAAAGACTGTTTTATATGTCTGCAACCTTGGCAATTAGGGCCTTAAACTGCCAGATGTCCTTCAAGAATGCAACTGCAGTCCTGACATATGGGTTGTCCTGCCTCAGGCAGCCCTTCGGTCGGCCAGATTCCAAAGTCTGGGTCCGGCGTCGGCCGATGTCGCCTCCTCCCCGACGTCAGAGCGGCTGGAGTATAAAGGCATCAGCCGACGCCATCTTCTTCAGTCTTTCTTGCCGCGCGGTGCCCGAAGCAGAAGCAGTTCGCAAGTGCCGGTCGGTCATCTCCTGTGTTTTCAGTAACCGAAGTCATCTAAAAGCTAAGTACCCCGTTGGGGAACATTTTTTCTTAACTCAGCCAATGTCAGAACAAATTGAGAAAGTTAATAATTGTTTGTCTTGTGGTAAACAAATACCTCATAAGGACTTTCATTCTTACTGCCTCCCTTGCCTGGGCCCAGACCACGACGTCTCGGCCTGTGCCGCCTGTGCTCGCTTTAATAAGCGCACTCTCAGACGCCGGGCAGAGTTTGCCGAAGACTTTTTTGGCGAATCTTACGCTTACAACATGCCGTCGGAACAACCGACAGCAAAAACTACCAAAAAACGAAAGGACCAGGACCAACATCCTCGGCCCGCGTCTTCCACTGATATAACACCCAAGCCCTCCGCGAGTGCTTCAGTCCCTTCGGAAGTGGTAATTCAACCGCTCCAGGCCGACGACACTGCGTTAACTCATCCCTCGGTCTCGGAGGCTACTCCGGTGCCAGTTGTTGATTTTCCTCCGGAAACCGAAGTTCTGGATCTACCCGACACCATTCCAGTGGACAAAGTTACCCCTGCACGTGGGGCAGCTAGGCCTCCTGTATCCATGTCAATCAAGGCCTTTGCACGTGCTAAGACCACCAGCCAGGCCAAGGCCCATCCCAAGCCTGCTTCTCACGCTCCTTCTTCTGACAAACAAATCATGTCTCTGGCTGCAGATCTTATTTCTCTTATTAGGGGGTCTCAGCCTCACCCAGACAGAGGTTCCCAGCCGCCTGCAGAAAAAAGGCCTAGAACTGAGCAGGCAGACAACCTCTCTTCAGATGAAGACTCTGGGGATTCAGAGCATTCAGAAACCCAAGAAGAATCCTTCCAGGCCTATGAGGACTCTGATGCTGAGGAATCTATTCCCTCTGCCTCCCCTCCAGAGGATTTTTCATTCGGTGAAGTCCTCCACTCCATGAGGGAGCATTTTAAGTGGCAGGGTCAGGAATTTTCTGATTCCAGGAAAAGGCTACGTACCTTCTTTAAGTTACCCCAGCACAGACCTTTAGCTATTCCGCCAGTTTTGGATGTCCTGGATGTTTTGGATGTCCTGGATGTTTTTTTCTCCGACTCCAGTGCTTCCCCTGATTCTCTCCCTCCTGCTCCTGTTAAGCCTGACCGATATTATAGGGTCCCTGACACTCATAAGCATCTCTTTAAGGGCCACTCTTTGGATCTAGAAACTATTTCACAGGGCCCCAAAGGAGTGGCTACCTCCTCAGCCAGGAACTCATTGCCAGCTGACAGGGAAGCAAGGTCCCTGGAGAGATGGGGTAAAAAAGTCTATATCTCTACCACCCTTGCCATGAGGTCTCTTAACTGCCTTTTTCATATGTTTCAGTACCAGGATTATTTACTGGATGATTTGCAGAAAAAGATAGCCTCTCCTGAGCCTATAGATAGAAAGGCATTGCAGGATTTGGTTCATAATACACAGCAGGTTAGTAATCATTTTCTACAGTGTGGTTATGATGCATTGGAGGCTTCATGTAGGGCAGCTATGACAGGGGCTGTTATCCGTAGACATGCTTGGTTGAAGGATCAGCCGCTGCCAGATCATGTTAAAGTTAAGCTCCTGGATGCACCTCTGGATAAACAGAAGCTGGAGCTAATGCTCAGGATGTGTTGAAATCTATTGAAGAGAAGGCAAAATCAGTTCAAACAGTAAAGGATTTCCTCCAGGTTCAGCCGGAATTGGCCTTCAAAGAATTGGTCCTTTCCAGACTCTGACAAGTCTCAAAGGGGAAAGAACAGGCGTGCACGAGGTAGAGGGCAATACAGAGGCTCCTACAGGGGACGCCAATGGCAACCACAAAATCAAAGAAATGGCACAGGTAGTACACCTGCACCACAGGGACAATCACAATGACTTACCTTTCACTCCGCCTACCAAGGCTCAAAGAGAAGCACCTATAGGCAGAAAATTATCTCTGTTCTCAGAAAACTGGCACATTATAACAAAGGACAATTGGATTCTGGACATAATAGACAGAGGTTACAGGTTCCACTTCCATACCTTACCAACAGGACAAGGCATGCCAAACCTGCCACAAAATCAAAGGGCAGAGCCACTCATAGAAGTCTCAAAGCTATTACAAATAAAAGCAATAGAGAAGGTTCCTCCTCAGGAACAAGGCCAGGGATTTTATTCAAGACTGTTACTTGTTCCAAGAAAAGAAAAACAATGGAGGCCTATATTGGACTTGTCCGTTCTAAATACTTTTCTCATGGTGCCAAAATTCAAGATGCTGACGTTACAGCAACTTCTTCCCATGCTGGGCAAGGGGTCTTGGCTGGTTACTCTGGACCTCAGAGGCATACCTGCATGTCCCTATCGGACACAGTTGCAGAAGATACCTCAGATTTCTTGCAGGAACAGAGCACTATCAATTCTCAGCATTGTCGTTTGGCTTATCTACTGCGCCCAGAGTATTCACGAAATGCCTGGCATCAGTAGTGGCACATTGCAGACTCCAAGGGATTCAAATATACCCTTACCTGGACGACCTGCCTAATACAAGCAGACAGCAAACAGACCTTGATAAGACACTTGGATTACGTCATTCAATTGCTGCAGGCTTTGGGATACACAGTCAACATTCAAAAATCAAGATTACTGCCATCCCAAGAGATTATATTTCTAGGAGCAAAACTGGACACACAGCTACAAATGGCTTTCCTCACAGAGGAGAAACAAGAACATTTAACAGCTTACTTCAGAGGCCTAGCAAAATTAACCCACCTGACTGCAAGGAAGACCTTGCAGGCCCTCAGGTTCATGGCTTCTTGCATCCTTCTAATCCCTCTGGCAAGACAACACATGAGAAAGCTGCAATAGTACCTAAAAAGCTTGTGGTCACAACACAGCCACAACCTAGAAGACATAATACCACTCATACCATGCCTGCAAAAGGAATTTTTGTGGTGGGCTCAAGCAAGTCACTTAAACGAAGGCATGCTTTTCAACAAACCTCAAACAAGTCCAACTATTACAACAGACGCCTCAGACCTTGGATGGGGGGCGCACATGGACGGCAGATGCATTCAAGGGCAATGGACTCCAATGGAGATGCATCAGCACATAAATCAAAAAGAGATGTTGGCAGTGATACATGCAATAGAAGCCTTTGGAAAATCTCTTCAACAAGGTCATCTGCTAATAAGAACAGACAACACCACTGTCATGTGGTACATAAACAAGCAAGGGGGCACTCATTCCTACCCCCTCTGCAGACTAACAATGATTCTTTGGGAAAAGTCCTTGAAACTGAACATCTACTTGCAATCCCAGTTTGTTCCGGGCAAGGACAATGTTCTGGCAGATAGATTGAGCAGAAATTTCTTAGATCCTCACAAATGGATGCTACACCCTCGCATTTTCGCACAAATAGCATCTGCATGGGGAAGACCAGACATAGACCTCTTTGCATCTCATCTCAATCATCACCTGGAAAGGTTCTGCACAAGGATACACCATCCTCTAGCTTGGAGAACGGATGCTCTTTCCCTCAGCTGGAATGCTCTAACAATTTATGCATTCCCTCCTCTACCTTTGCTCACCAAGGTGTTACTGAAGATCAAGGCAGAACAGCCAAGGGGAATCTTGATAGCTCCAGACTGGCCAAGGCAGCACTGGTATCCACTACTATTGAGCATAACTCACTCCAAACCGTGCCCCTTGCCTCAATGGCCTCTGCTCCTGACTCAACACAGTTACAAGACTGTTCATCAGAACCTGCAAACCCTAAAGCTGACAGCTTGGAGAGTTCCATGACTCAGACCCATGACTCACTCTCCAAAAAAGTTCAGGAAATTTTGCTAGAGGCACGCAGACCCTCCACCAGAAAAACCTATACGGCCAAATGGAAGAGATTCACCATCTAGAATGTCAACAAGGGACAGGATGCATCATTGGTGAACATGCCTCAGATATTGGAATACTTAACAGAAATGTTTCACAGTGGCCTCTCATACTCTTCCATCAAAATCCACGCTTCAGCTATCTCAGCGCATTATAACTGTGATCCACCTGTGTTCTCGCATCCTTTGCTAAGACATCTTCTAAGAGGCATAAAGAATATCAAACCTCCAAGGAAGCTACCAATTCCTGCATGGGACCTCAATTATGTCTTGGAAAAATTAACTCTTCTTCCTTTTGAACCAGCAGCATCTTCAGAAATGCAATTTCTCTCATGGAAAACTGTTTTCCTGTTGGCAGTCACTTCAGCAAGAAGAGTCTCTGAGATACAGGCCCTCATGGCAGTTCCTCCCTTTATCATCTTTCATCAGGACAGAGTTTCCCTTAGGACCAATCCTTCATTCATGCCTAAGGTGATATCCAGAGTGTCTCTAAACCAAGCAATTCACCTGCCTACTTTCTTTCCTAATCCTCAAAATAAAGGGGAAAGGTTGCTGCATACTTTAGACATTCACAGACAACTACGCTACTACTTGGACAGAACAAAGTCCACCAGGAAGTCTGACCAACTGTTTGTAGCCTATGCTGCTGGAGTGCAAGGGAAAGCAGTCACCAAACAAACTATCTCAAAATGGATTGGACACTGCATCAGATTCTGTTATTCTTTTCATGGAAAAAGTGTGCCAGCTAATATTAGACCACACTCCACCAGAGCTATGGCCACATCCACAGCTTTTCTAAGAGGAGTGGCTACAAAAGATATTCTAGAGGCTGCTACATGGGGCTCCGTGCATACATTTACCAAACACTACAACCTGCCATTATACTCCCAGATCCTGAGCAGGCTTTGCTTCAGCAGTCCTGCAGGGCCTTCTAGCTACACCATCTCTTTCTTAGTCCTACCACCCCCAGCTTGGCTATGGTATTCGACCCATATGTCAGGACTGCAGTTACATTCTTGAAGGACATAGTACAGTTTTGTACCTACCATAAATGTAGATGTCCGATAGATATGCAACTGCAGTCAGGTTTACCCTCCCTCATTACCCCTCTTTTTTCCCATTTTGGGTCCTTACTCCCCTCACCTATCAGGTGGGGATATATGTTATGGTGTATCTGTTTATTACTGTTGTGCATGTCTGATTTTATCAGTTTATCCATTCACCAAATTTAGCCTTCATTGGAGGGCACCTGGCATCTGGGACAAGAAACACTGAAGAAGATGGTGTCGGCTGATGCCTTTATACTCCAGCCGCTCTGACGTCGGGGAGGAGGCAACATCGGCCGACGCCGGACCCAGACTTTGGAATCTGGCCGACCGAAGGGCTGCCTGAGGCAGGACAACCCATATGTCAGGACTGCAGTTGCATATCTGTCGGACATCTACATTTATGGTAGGTACAAAACTGTACTTTTCATATGCTTAAATATCAACAGCATGTTATGGGATTATTGAAACAGAGAAAATTATGTTAATTTCTGAATGTGTTGAAAATAAAGAATTACAGGAATTATTGCATGCAGCAGAGCAAGTTGGAAAGCATACTTTGCAATGTGATTTTGATTCCTTAGAGGCCGCCTGCAGGGCAGCAGTTACTGGATTGTGATTAGAAGGCATGCCTGGCTAAAAGAGCAAAATTTGCCTGATCATGTTAACGCTAAATTGTTGGATGCATTTTTACAGCATGATACTCTGGTATTAAGGCAGAAGAGGTTTTAAAGAAAATGGAAGACAAAGCTAAGTCTATGCAAACTGTAAAAGACTTTTTACAAGTGCAGCCACCAAGATTCAGTAGACATTGGCCTACAAAAAATTGGTCCTTTCCTGTGTCCGACAGACCTTCATGGGGCAAATCCAGGCGCTCTAAGGGCTCTAGATACCAGTCACAGGATTCTTACAGGTCAAAGCAATGGGGTGCCTCTACCTCCAAATCTGGTGGAAATAAATCGCTACCCTACAGTAAAAAGTCTCAATGACTTCCCTCTGCCATCACCAAGCACTTATCTTTTGGCAGCCCCCTTGGGGGGAAAACTAGCACTTCATGCTCAAAATTGGCAGTTAATAACCCAGGACAAGTGGGTATTAAACATAGTATCCCAGGGATACAGATTTAATTTCCACACACTGGCAATTCCAAACGATTGGCCAGATCTGCCACAAAATCAATGGGCAGAGGCACAGAAGCAAGTTACGTCCCTCATGGATATGGGGGCTATTCAGCCAGTGCCAGAACGGGAAAAAGTTCAAGGGTTTTACTCAAGACTGTTCTTGGTACCCAGAAAAGACTAGGCTTGCTGCCCAATACTGGATTTATCAATTTTGAACACGTTCTTGGACATACCAAAATTCAAAATGCTAACTTTGCAGCAGCTTCTGCCCATGCTGGGCAAGAATGCTTGGCTAGTGACTTTAGACTTTTTTTTTTCAAAATTGATTTTTTATTTCATTTTCAAGAAAACAAATGAAATTGCACTTATTATACACCACGGGTTAGTACATAAAGTAATACAGAAAAGCAACAGAGTTACCTAAAGTCAAGGTTACATAAAAAAAACTAGTACTGGAACACAAGATAACAACCTAGTCACAACAATTCAAAGTCCCTTCTCTTATAATATCTTACTTAATCGCAATGGAATTAGACTAAACTTGGTGCATAACAGATAATTCTTAATCCTATACTATGTAAATCTTAAAACTATTTACATTATATACACATATATACACCGGTTGCCACTCATTAAAATAACATGTAAATAAATGTTCTGAATGAAGCCATGTTATGATCAATGAATTGTCTAGTAGAACATTCCTTATTTTTAAACTATATTGTATGCTAACCCAAATTATAATCTTGAGGTATGATTATCTAGGAGTTAATATAATGGAGAAGTAAAGAAGTAGAGTGTAGCATTATATAATAGTTTAACCACAGGTTTAGGATATTAATTCAGTAAGGATTCCCCAATATTTCCTAAAATAGGACACTTTCTTTTTACTTATAGTTTTTAATTTGACAGCCATTACATACTTGAATGCTACATTTTTAAATTCTGTCCAAGAAATATTATCTCTATTAAGCCAGTTAAGAGCGATATAGGATTTAATCAGTGCACTTACCATTACTATGAGATGTTTGGATTCTAGTGTATATGTACTGGGGAAAATGTTTAGGATGGCCATTTCCCATGAGAGGGTAGATTTCATATAGCCTGATTTCTCCAAATTCACTCTGAGAACACCAAAGTTTATGGACAGTTTTGCAAGACCAGAAAATGTGAAGAGTGTCAGCAGTTGTGTTGGGACAGAAGGGGCAGAAAGGTTAGGGTTAATTTTATTTAGAAAGGATGGCGTATGATAGGCATTGTTATTAATCATGATTTGGGTATAAATTATTTTTTTATAGGGTGAGAGTTTTGTGGTTATATCTATCGCTGCTATTTTTTGTTCTTCTGAAATATTTACATTTTTAGACATCCAGTGCTTTGAAAATAAAATTTCGTTTTGGACCTTGTGTCTCTTGATTAGATTATAGGTATTTGAAAGCATTTTAGTTTTTAGTAGTAAACACGAGACAATTTGTTGATAAACCTGAAATTCTTGTTGATTAACGGTGATTCCTGAAGTTTTTATGCTAACTAGATACGTTATTTGTTTGATTATCAGACAATATTTTTTGTTTGCTCCCAGGTATTCAATGGCAGCGTCTAGAGATTTATCTTTTATTTGATAAAAATCCCAAATTGTGCTTTTTTTAATAATTGGGTACTTTTCTAGATTTATCATCTTATTATTTAACTTGATTTCAGGGTTCTTATGTATAGGTTGTGCCATAGTTAGGGAATTCTTTATATTTAGCAAAGAGAAGATATATTGAAAACTTAAAATCTTATTAATTATTATCGGATGGCTATTGAGTTTTCTTAGACTTTCCCTGCTAAGAAAGGGGAGAGCTTTTGGATTTGCATTAAAAGTGGCCAAGTAATGGTAATAAATTTTTATCCAAAGCGGGGAAACAAGAGGTTTCATGTGGGTCATAATGAATTAGACAAATGATATGATTAGCATGAATGATATGATAGTATGTCTGGAAATCAGGGAGATTCAAGCCACCTTTTCTTTTAGGTAATGCAAGTTTTTTGTAGCTAATTTGCACATTCTTCGGATGCCACAAACATTTACTTAATGTTATTTCCAATTTGGCAAATAATTTATTAGTCATGAATTGACTAATGGCTTGAATTTGATGCAGGATTTTTGGAAGAATATTCATTTTTATTATTGATGCTTTGGAAAGGAGAGAGAGGTTTAATTTTTCCCATCTAGTCAGGTCTTTTGTGATTTTTGTCCAGACCATGTACAAATTTTCTTTGGGTATTTCCCTTTGTGGATGCAAAAAGGTGACCCCTAGATATTTGAGTGAGTATTCTGTTTTAACTTTAGAGTCTGGAAAGAAAATCTCCTTATGGCTTAAAGGATTTAACGGAAAAAAAATTGATTTATTTTTGTTCATAACATAATTAGATAAATCTGAGAATTTGTCGATAGAATTTAAAATTTTGATCAGATCAGTGGAAGGGTATTGGAAAAATATGTTGAGGTCATCAGCATAAGCTGTAAGTTTGGTTAGTATATTTGAAACATAAACAGAGTGATTATATGTTTTTTGACTTAACTTTAAGAAGAGAGCTTCTAAGTAGAGATTGAATCGATATGGAGAAAGTGGGCATCCTTGTCTGGTTACATTTATTATATGTATAGGGCAAGAGTTCCTTTTGTTTATGTGAAGAGTAGTTGTGGCCTTGTTATATAGAACTTTAATCATATTAATAAATTCCACGGGTAATGCAAAGCATTCCAGAACTTTAAATAAGAACTTTAGGTTGACTCTGTCAAAGGCTTTTTGGGCATCCTACAGAGAGGGCATACTTCGGTGAAGAGTCTTTAATTGTCCTATTTATTATAGCTTCTGTTGATGATGTATTATCCCAAACTTGTCTGCCTTTCATAAAACCTAGTTGTTCTTCGGATATGATGGAGGGGTAATACTTTATTCAGTCTTTGGGCCAATATTATTGCTAGTATTTTTATATCTAGATTGATTATTGTTATTGGGCGATAGTTGTTAGGATCATTACCAGGTGTGTTTGTTTTTGGTATAAGGATTGTTCTAGAGTTATCTATGTATAGGTCAGAAATTCCAAAGACTATTATATGATTGTAAACTTTGAGTAAGATTGGAACTAGTTGTTTCAGGAATGATTTATAGAATTCTGCTGTATATCCATCCGGGCCTGGGGATTTACCTGATTTTAATTTAATAGCTAAGGAAATTTCTTCAGCAGTTATTGTTGATTTAAGATGATCTCTCTGCATGTTTGTTGTTTGTGGGAAATGCAAGTCATCTAGATAATTTTTAATTCCTATTTCATCTTCCCCGGGATGCGGTCCATAATCTCCTGATAGATCGCTTTGAAAATTTTTATGATTTCTTCATCTGAATTGAAAGAATTCCCTTTATATATAATTTGGTTTATTGTTGAAGAGGGTGGTATTACTTTAATTATTCTGGCTAAGATTTTAGATGGGGTTTGGGCCCATTCTGAGTATTTGTGTAAGAATTTTATTTCATTGACGGAAAGTTGGTTCATATGGATTTCTTGTATTTGTTTTTGAATAGAAGTGATCTGCTTTTCTAGAGATGGATCTGGAGTGAGTTGCAATTGTGATTCGAGTTTTTTTAAATTATGTTCTAGACTTTCAACCTTGGCTTTATCTTGTTTTCTGAGTATTGCAGCCTTTTGTATTAGAATACCTCTAAGAGTTGCCTTAGTTGCTGCCCATTGCAAGTCCAAGGGGATATTTACTGTTTCTAAGTTATTGTTGGTTTGACTAAGCGTTTCCCTTATTGCCTGACATCTCTTTGTTATTCAATAAGTTATGATTTAAGGACCAGGTTTTGCTACAATGCATATCGGTGTTTAGTTGGATCTCGTTTATATTTAATTTGATTTTTGCATGATCAGATATGGTTCTGGGATCAGTATGAAATTTTATGTCAAACTTTCTAAAATATGTTGAGATTAGGAAGAAATCTATTCTGGACCATGAGCTATGTGGAGTGGAAAAGAAGGTATATTTGCTGATTCTAGAGTCATGTCTAAAGAGTTCGAAAGGGTCTAATAAACTAAAGTCTTCCAATAAATCATTTATAAGATTTGTTAGGGCGATAGACTGCTTATTATCCTTATTTGATCTATCTAGCTCGGGTCTGAGAGTCGTATTCCAATCCCCTCCAATTAAATATAAGTTATTTGGAAATTTACCTAGAATTGAGTAAATCTGATAGGGGAACTCCATTTGGTGCAGGCAAGGGGCGTAAACGTTGAGTATTAAAATATTTCTATTAAAAGAAGGGAGGGAGCAAACTAAATAACACCACCTTCCATTTTGGTCATATTCACTAGAAATTATACTGCCTTTAAAGGAGTTCTTAACTATTATAGCAACACCCTTAGAAGCATTATCTTAACCAGCAGCTATAATTGATTTTATCCATTTCCGTTTTGTTTCATTTATCCATTGAGAGAGTGACATGTGCGTTTCCTGAATAAGCATTACTTCAGCATCTGATTTGAATAATAAATGTAGGTTTTTTTTTTTTTTTTTTTTTAATATTCTGGAGACCTTTAACGTTCCATGATTCCAGTGATATCATTTTCTCTTCATTTAATTGTTACTATTTGGATTTGTGAAATTGAAAAAACTTCAACTAAGTTTTAAATCTGGTACGAGTGTGAAAGGGATGCTCGGGTATATAGTGTGATAAGAATACTGCGAAAAGTGCTAATAAGATAAAAAGAAACCATGAGTGACTACCACTCCCCCACAGAGCCTAACCACTAAGCTCCTTTTGTCTGTAAGAGGTAATAAAAACGTATTTATAAACCAAACTATAATACAATAACCTATTTTCATTCTAAGATCCAACAGACTTCAAGCACTTTCATATCTTTTGTGCCTGCTATTTTTCACTTTGTAATATATGTTATGTATTAGTCGTGGTGACTTCCTTGATGGAGAGGATCATACCGTTCAAGATGTGATATTTAGACCTTGGGTTGCTCTAATATCCAGATAAAAATGTAGTTTTCCTATATAACAACTAGCTAAGCCATTCAAATATGAGTTCAGAGCTCTTTAAGGCGATAAATGTACAAAATTTCTGTAATGAATATTTCAATACACATTCCCTACTGCTATTCTTCCTTTTCCTTTAACAATTAAGAGCCTCCTCTACTAGAGTCAAGTATTTCTTAGTGTTAAAACCCAACTAGTTTTTACAAATAAATTCATGGTTCCTACTATTCTATATGAGAGCAAGACCTAGAACCCTGCATTATCCTAACTTTATCCCTTATATTCATCCAAATATATCCGAAAGTTTCTGCTTTGTGATAGCATTCACTCAGTCAAGTAGACCCTCAGATATAATTATACCCCATGAGGGAGCCTACAGTTAAAGATATTTTTACATATGTGAGCATATGTTTGTATTACTATGGTATTGGAGTTAGGTAACCGGAGAGTTCACTATAATCTCATGTTACATTACCCTCTTTTGCTACCAAGAAAGCGGGAGAACTTGCTGAACCTGGTTACCGTCTCAAGGTTTCTTCTCCAAAGTCTTAATAGACAATTGTACTTTAGTAGGAATCCTTTACACGATAATGGTATAACATGCCAACATCCTAATTCTTGTTGTGTTGGAACATAATGACTTGTCTCCTATTAGAAACTGTAGGTCTTCTTTGTGAGAGACTGAGTTGTTTAACCTTTTGTGGTGTTTGTTGGGAAGAAAAAAAAAACAACTATTATTAACATAAATAATCCTAATGTCTGCTAACGACATAAAACAGATTTATAGATTTAAATGAGGAAGTTAACCAGGATTTAAATATAGGATACTAATTCAATGATTATCAGTATGTCCTTTCAAGGACATGTAGTTGTGTGTGGATGCGTGTATGTACATGTATACAGGTGAATGTGTGTGTATGAGTGTGTGTGCGTGCGTGTGTGTATGCGATTATATGTGTGTGTGTGAGATTATGCATGTAAGAGTGTGTGTGTGTGTGTGTGTGTGTGTGTGTGTGTGTGTGTGTAGATGCAAAACGATTACAAAAGCAACATTCTAATTATGTTCAAGCCTCAGAAATGCTATCAGCTATCCATGATTTGGCAACCACACTACATGAAAGCGGTTTTACTACTGAGTGTGTCATGCCTCCTCAAGCCCCAGCCATGAGATCAAACTTTAACCAAACGAGACATCGCCCTGGGCTATTTTACCAATGCTTGGTTCCCAGGTAAAGAATATTGATTCATATGGTACTCTGAACTTGGAATGACTAGTTTTAGTGAAGTCATCAAAACGAAGATCATCTGTATCTAAAGACCAATAAAATGTTCACATTTTTTAAGTTAGTGGAAAGCAGAAAATGGAGGATATGATTGCTTGTGCGACCATCTGCGGGACTCTTTCAAAAGTTGCTTTACTCTCTACAGTGCATTACTTGATCTGCGCATGTTGAAGTGGGAATCCTTAAAGGACCACTACGGGCAAATGATGAAGAAAACATTTATTTTTTATCTTGCCATGATTTACTACACCTCCCAAAGCTGCCTTCAGCAAAATAAGTACTCATTCCTAATTTTATTTTGTGTTTACTCTTGTCTGCCCTCATGGGGGCAGACATGGTGATTCCTTTGGAAAGCTAAATCTGTCCTATAATGCAGACTATGAGGACAAATAGCCCTACCATTTGTTGTCAGACTAGACTTCCATTCACTTACAATGGAACTCCTGAAAAAAACTGCCAAGTTTGAGAGTCTGCAGCTCATGTGTCATTGACTGGTATACGCTGAGTTTTACAAATGTTGTTCCTACTGATGTGCTACACATTCACTGAAAGAAACTTGCAAAAGTGTCAACAAATTACTGAGATAAAAAAGACTTTTCACAAGGAGCAGTTTTGCAAGTTTCAGTTCCTGGCCAGGTTACTCTTCCCATCTCCCCTCCTTCAGAGGGCTACAGTCTCCCATTTCCAGCTTTGCTAGATTCAACTATTTAGACAGCTTTGCATGACAATAGACTTAAAAAATAGCCTGGTGTGCCACTAAAACTGTTCCCTTGTATGTCTCTTCACTTCAAATCCCAAGAATAAAAAAAAAAAAAGCAAACTCATCTGTCCAGAGTTTAGGCTAGTCTATCCATTTTTTAAAATGTGCACAGTAAAATATTCAACTTGTAATGCATTTTGGCTGCTGACATGGTTATCTTTACATAGTTATTCTCTTATAGTATAACCTTAACTTTTGGTATTTAATAATAAATTTTACAACGGTTCTCAGTTTCTTAACAATGACCTCCCAAGCCTCTGATGTGACCTAATACTTTCTTACTATTGCTTTATGTAGTTTGTCTTAGTTGTATATTTGTAGTGTGTTTCTCATCCTCTCAGCAACAGACTCCTGGAGAAGCATATACTTGTATAGAAAGAGTACCAGCAGCTGCAGCAGTGATACCACACTCCAAAACAATGCACTCAAACATAGTACTGACAAAGACAAGGGAATGTATATGTCTGAATCAAGCAGTGATGAAATTGCTAGGGACTTCACTGAGCAAAATTTTACTCTTAATTTCTCCATTTCATAATGCATAACATTTGCACCACACTTACAAAGGCACACCTCCACCTTCCACAAACACAGCAACCCACACCCACACAACTGCTACGGTTTCTCCCTTCAGTAATTGCAAGCCAAGAACAACACTATTTAATAAGGATACCTACCAGACAAGTCTGCATAGCGCACTTGGTCTACCTGTATCATTGCAGCTCAGGCCCCCCCCAGCAACTGCAACATTGCCAGATAAAACCACTGCTATGGTCCAGTTTCTCCCTACTGTTATTGCAAGCCAAGAATAACACTTTTTAATAGGGATACCTACCAGACAAGTCTGCGTAGCACACTTTGTCGACCTGCATCATCGCAGCTCAGCCCCCCAGCAACTGCAACATTGCCAGATAAAACCACTGCTATGGTCAGGTTTCTCCCTACAGTTATTGCAAGCCAAGAATAACACTTTTTAATAAAGATACCTACCAGACAAGTTTGCATAGGTGGCTGGATATTTACAGTGCTCGTTATTAGCAGATGTGGTCCTTAACAGTTATGTTTTAAACATTGTGACTGGTTACTTACATTTCCTTTTACAGCACATTTGTTACTTTTACTAGTTATTTTTTAAACATTGTTTTGGCCGGCATGCACACCTGCAAGGCCCCCCCCCCCCCGGCAACTAAAGCTTTGTCTATTGCCACTGGGTGTCATAACGTAACAATGTACTTGCTGTATCTTGTCCCAAACAGATCTGCCTCCACACTGAATACTTGTAAAGTAAGGCAAGTACCATTTACTTGGTGTATTTTGTCCCCCAGATAGATTTACCTTCCTCTGTATTACTTGCACACCAAGGGCTTAAAGTAGTGTTTCTGCAACTAACTGCTTACACTCTTAATTTCCTGCTTCGACCTCTTCCTTGCTTACACTTACATTACAGCTCCAAGGCTTCCACGTCTTAAGCTGATTACTTTCCTTTGCAGTCTTCTGTGAGGGGACGGGACAAATCTCTACCTGCTTTTTCTGGTTATACCTTCCTCCATTTTGTATCTCCCTCCTCCCCCATGCACATTAACTAGTCTATATTAGTGGGTCTCCTTGAGCGGCGCCCTTTTGAAAGTTATCTTTTGGCCTGCTTGTGGTGTGGAAGCTTCCCCAGACCTTTTTCAGTGTGACTGCATCAGTATAAGTAAATTTAACTAGTACAATACAGCCAAACAGACACATTTGGTGTAAACAGAAACAAGTGGAATGATACATTTGGTGTACAAAGAAAAGAAACAAGTAAGCCCATTGATATAATTGGAGTTAGTCTTAGCCCCGCTGCACTCGGGCTCACTCCGCTCCCCTCCCTGCTTCCTATTCCCACCCGCCCCCACTAGTGCTACATTTCAACTGGACTTAGCCGCGCCTATCATGCTAACCACCAATCACTGAATCTGCCCCACCCCTGTACCCATTTCCTTCTCTTCCACTATTCCATATCCTGTAAAGCACAGTCTTCCATCTAACTACCTTACAATCACAAACACCTCTCATCATCCACCACACCCACCCCATCCAAAGCAGATCTCTCACTCATGACCAAACCATGCCCAAACTACCCAAACCCACATACATACACCTCTTACTATTGCTCCTAGGTGTACCCACACTCCCACTGCTAACTTCTATCACCAACCACCAACAACTTAAATTTATCCATATACCAAGAAAAACTACTTCCACTGACATTATTACGACACACCCTTTTACTCAACTAGTCCCACATCACTACCAAACCTTCTTTATTCACCACTATGCACACAGATCACAGCCATCACACTGCCAGTCTCAAACAACTATAAAGAACTTTAAGAACCTAAACAAACTACTCAAACTCTATTTTTACCTCAGAACCTAACTCATTAGCTGCGGTGATATACACCCAAATCCAGGCCCAGAAAATCTAGGAGCCCCAACCCGAATGATACCCTACTCCACCGAGACAAATCCATGCTCCTCTGTTTATTATACCTAACATTTAAATTTAAAATAAGTCCACGAACTTCATGCACTACTCTCCTTTTATCAACCTGAGATAGTCATACTAACAGAGACTTGGCTTAAACCAGGCAACCACAACAATGAAATCACTCCACCAGGTTACAATTTAATTCGTAGTGATATAATAGGTAAAAAAAAGGGGGGGGGTGTTGATGTAGTGTATAAATCTCACATTATCCTTGAGAAAGTAGACATAACAACCCTAGACCTCATAAAGTTGAGCTCACTCTAACAAAACTAAAACTTAATGATGATAAACGCATCAACATCATAGGGTGCTACATCCCTCCAGGCAACAATATCCCCATTACAGAAAAACTCCTAGAATGGATATCTAACTCCCTCCCCCAGGAAAGCATAGTATTAGGAGACCTTAATACTGACTGGCAAAACTGTTCCATTCATAAGCCACTCTCCCATATTAACCTACATGGCCTAACCCAACTCATCACTTCCCCCCACAAGAACAGACAAAAGAACCAAACATCAATCCACTCTAGATTGGATACTCTTATCCCACCCATCACTGATATCCCTAGCAGGGTGTCTACCAGACACCAAGTAGTTACCAAGCCACATTCTTACTCAGATCAAAATCACCCACAACTGACCCAAATATCTACACGCCTAATTGGAAACAAAAAACACTTTAACTGCTTCAACTTTATAAACTACCTAAAAATGTGCAACTGGACCCACCTAAAAAACTTACCTCTTGATGAAGCTGTACTATATTTCAATACTACCTTCTTAAACACCCTTAATCATCACACCCCCTCCAGAACAACAAGAATTAAAACTAAATATGCCCCCTGGTTAGCCCCAGACACAAAATCCCTCCTCAAAAAAAGAAACCAGGCCTGGACCAACTACCTAAACAGTAAATCCCAATTTAACAAACAAATATATGTTGAACTACATAACAAAGCCAAAAAACTCACCAAAAAAGACAAAAACATCTTGCTACCAAAAGTTACAGGATAAGCACAGGAACAACCCACAAGAATTCTGGGCAGCAATTAACTCTATTCTACAACCAGGTAAAACAACTACCCCAACCCCAAAAATAGATGAAAACCAAGAAGACATCCCCACACAATTTAATAAATACTTTACGGAAACCATCCAAACCCTTGCAAACAACCAACCCTATGACAACACCCCCATCCCTGCAAATCCACCCCATACCCCCAGCTAACAATTGCCTCAAGTTCAGCTTCCACCCAGAACCAACCAAATCCATTGAAAAACTACTCTGCAAGCTTAAACCAACGTCTCTTGCTGCAGGTAAATTACCCGCTGAATACCTCCACCTGGCTGCAGAAGCCATATCATATCCTGTCTCCATCCTAATTAACAGGTCCATCTCAGAGTGTATAGTACCCCAAGCTATGGAAAATATCACATATCATCCCTCTACATAAAGGAGGAACCTCCCTGGAATTCAGTAACTACCACCCTATAGCCATACTACCCCCTTTATCTAAAATTTTAGAGAGGGTAATACACAAGCAACTAATGAAATATCTCTTAGAAAATAATCTAAAAGCAACACAACAACATGACTTTAGACCCTTCCATAGCACCTCCACCGCACTAAGGGAATTCACCAATATTGTCAATACTTACAGAAACAATGGACTCCTTGTATCTGCCACCTTCCTTGACTTGTCCAAAGCATTCAATATGGTTAATCACAAACTCCTTCTTTCACTAGCAACTCTAAACCTTACCACCCCTGCCATCTACTGGTTCAAAAACTACCTAGAGGGAAGGAAACAAGCTGTTATGTGGAAAAACCAACTATAACCAACCATAATTTCCATACATACATGGTATTAAAATATTTTATTAAATTTAGTTTTATGAATGTATAATTATTATATGTATGCAATTGGGAATTTACTCATTAATTAGATAATTGGTGAATTAATTGGAGGTTACTATTTAAGTGGCGTTTTCCTTAAGCATTTGTATTCTGATGAAGTCTGTGGAGACGGACGAAACCTGGGTAAATGTTTTATTGGCGTTCTTTTTGTTGTGAATAAAGGTCTTTTGGAGCATACCTTTGCTTGGAGCAGCTCTACTATGTGTTTTTGGTCTTGTGGATTGTTGGATTAATAATTCATTCGTACATCCATCTGCAACTCTTGTTTTGGGTTATACCATTGCCTCGATTGTGCTTCCCAATTCCACAGGGGGGCGGAGTGAGCCCAAGCACAGCGGGGCTAACACTAACTCCAATTATATCAATGGGCTTACTTGTTTCTTTTCTTTGTACACCAAATGTATCATTCCACTTGTTTCTGTTTACACCAAATGTGTCGGTTTGGCTGTATTGTACTAGTTAAATTTACTTATATCGATGCAGTCACACTGAAAAAGGTCTGGGGAAGCTTCCTCACCACAAGCAGGCCAAAAGATAACCTTCAAAAGGGTGCCGCTCAAGGAGACCCACTAATATAGACTAGTTAATATGCATGGGGGAGGAGGGAGTTAGAGGAGGGAGATACAAAATGGGGGAAGGTATAACCAGAAAAAGCCGGTAGAGATCTGGCCCACCCCCTCACAGAAAACTGCAAAGAAAAGTAATCAGCATAAGAAGTGGAAGCCTTGGAGCTGTAATGCAAGTGTAAGCAAGGAAGAGGTCGAAGCAGGAAATTAGGAGTAATAAGCAGTTAGTTGCAGAAACACTACTTTAAGGCCTTGGTGTGCAAGTAATACACAGGAAGGTAAATCTATCTGGGGACAAATACATCAAGTAAATGGTACTTGCCTTACTTTAAAAGTATTCAGTGTGGAGGCAGATCTACTTGGGACAAGATACAGCAAGTATATTGTGAAGTTATGCCACCCAGTGGCAATAGACAAAGCTGTAGTTGTCTGGGGGGGGGCTTGCAGGTGTGCATGCCAGCCAAAACAATGTTTAAAAAATAACTAGTAAAAGTAACAAATGTGCTGTAAAAGGAAATGTAAATAACCAGTCACAATGTTTAAAACACAACTGTTAAGGACCACATCTGCTAATAACAAGAACTGTAAATATTCAGTCACCTATGCAGAATTGTCTGGTAGGTATCCTTATTAAAAAGTGTTATTCTTGGCTTGCAGTAACTGTAGGGAGAAACCGGACCGTAGCAGTGGTTTTATTAGCAATGTTGCAGTTGCTGGGGGGGGACCCGAGCTGCGATGATGCAGGCAGACGATGAGGGCAGTCGAGTAAAAACAAAATAAAATTAGGAATGAGTACTTATTTTGCTGAAGGCAGCTTTGGGAGGTGTAGTAAATCATGGCAAGATAAAAAATATATGTTTTCTTCATTATTTGCCCGTAGTGGTCCTTTAAACAGATAGTTCCAGCCACGCCTCTTTGAAAACAGGGTTAAACTTGCTGATTAACCAAGCTTGGTAGAGAGGCACAGAGATTCAGGTTAGCGCAACTTGTTAAATTTGACAAAAATACTACCAGTGTCTGTGGTCGGTTACAGGATCAAAAGCACGAACCATCTCATAATAAAGTGAGCCAAGTTACAGGTTAATTCGTTTCTTTAATATGCTTGAAATAACAGCTATAGGTGATGTAAATTGTAGTCAGTGTGAGAAACGCAATTCTTCCTGATGTTGAGAAAATGGATCGACTTGAGGATGAAATCCTTCGTATGCGTGTGTAGGAACTTTGGTAGCTTGATGTCTTGGCTCCGCTTGAGCACATAAGATTCGAGTAGGGAGGGGATAGCAAGCCGCTCAGGATAGGTAAGTGTGTTTAGATATTATACTGAGCTTCCAACTGTTATATTGAGTCACTAACCAGGATAGCTGAATATTGAGGTGATTATTTGATGCTTTTGACAGAGAGTCTGTTCTAAAACAGTGGTTCTGATCATATTTAAGATCTATACAACACTTAAGCATCCGGGTGAGGTGTTGTTGTTCTGAAAGGTGCCGTATAAAGATTAGCACTGTGTAAGAGATGGACAGCATTAAAACTTATTGATAAACTGTTTTACTAGCCAAGATGCTTGGAATGCAACTTATAAGATAGTATTTCACTCTGTTTTGTTTCACAGAGTCAAAGGATGTATGCGTGCTTGTTAAAGATTCGTTCGGATTCTTGCATTGCTTTTCTGTTTCCTTTACCCTTCTCATTTTCTTCCCCAACTCCCTTCTTCCTTCCACTTGACCCGGATGTGTGACTTTAGACTTAAAAAAGCATACCTGCATATCCCAGTAAGGGAATCGTGCAGAAGATACCTCCGCTTCAGGGCTGGCTGGCTTCATGCATTACCGATTCTCTGCACTGCCCTTTGGCTTATCTACTGCGCCCAGGGTCTTTACAAGGTGCCTGGCACCAGTAATTGCATTTTGCAGACAAAGAAGTATACAAATCTATCCTTGGATGACTGCTTCATTCAAGCAGAAAACAAGGTCATTCTTCTTCAGCATCTGGCGTTTGTGAAAAGGCTTCTAACATGCCTAGGGTACACAATAAACGAAAAGAAATCACAACTGGTACCCTCTCAAAAGATAACATTCCTGGGTGCAAGCTTGAATACAACTGCCCAGATGGCTTTCCTTATGCCAGACAAACAAAGGCAACTGACTGTTTCAAACAGATGGCAACAAAAACCCAGTTATCTGCAAGACATATCTTTTGGGTCCATGGCATCCTGCATTGTATGATTCCATATGCAAGACTGTATATGAGGAAACTACAGTGGTGCCTAAAAAGTTTATGGAGTCAACATTGTCACAGTCTGGAAACAATGATTCCTCTCATTCCCTGCCTACAACAGGAGTTTCTTTGGTGGGCAGAGACATGTCACCAGAACATGGGATGGTCTTTCACTTTTCCCCCTGCCAGCCAAACCCTAACTACAGACGCATCAGACTATGCATGGGGGGGCCCACCTGGCAGGGAGATGCATTCAGGGCATATGGAGCCCAAAACAAATGCATCTGCATATCAACCAGAAAGAGATGTTAGCTGTTCAGAATGCCCTGACAGACTTCAAGGACTTACTTCATCCAGGACAACTACTGATAAAGACGGACAACACCACGGTTATGTGGTACATAAACAAGCAGGTGGGCACACACTCCTACCCCCTTTGCAGACTAGCCATGGCATTGTGGGACACACCCTTGACTTGCCAAGTACATCTTCAAGCTCAATTCCTGCCAGGAAAACAAAATACTCTGGCAGACGACCTAAGCAGAAACCTTTTGGACCCTCACGAGTGGAAACTGTATCCACAAGTCTTCAGCATGATAACAAAGAAATGGGGGAGCCCAGACATAGATCTATTTGCCTCTCCCCAGAATTATCAACTGGACAAATTCTGCCATGGACTTATCACAGACAAGCATGGAAAGTGGATGCCCTATCCTTCAGTTGGAAAAACCGATCAGTTTATGCCTTTCCTCCTCTGTCTCTTCTTCCCAAGGTCCTACTAAAGGTCAGACAAAAAAACAAAACAAAAATGATTCTAATTGCCCTGGACTGGCCCCGCCAACACTAGTATCCAATCCTAAGGAATGTCTCCACTCCCTCCTTGGTACTTGCCTGAAATACCTAATTTACTGTCTCCGCAAAACAATCCGATCCTGAACAATCAGCTCCAAACTCTGAACCTGAAAGCATGGCTGATCATGTAGTTATTCAAACAACACCTCTCAGTAAATCTGTGATAGATGTCATTTTGGAAGCCAGAAGGCCAAGTACTAGAAAATCTTATGCTGATAAATGGAAGAGATTCTGTGCTTGGAACCAAGCACAAGGAACTGACAAAGCAAAGCCAAATATTCCTCAGATTTTACAATACTTGACTGAGATGCTTGACAAAGGCCTATCTTTTTCATCAATAAAAATCTATGCCTCTGCCATCTCGGCTCCTTACAACACAGAGCCACTGATCTTTTCTCATCCTTTGCTAAAACAGTATCTTAGAGGGGCCAAAAATTTAAGGCCTCCCAGAGGATCGCCAATTCCTGCATGGGACCTCACTTTTGTGTTGGAAAAGCTCACCCTGCCTCCATTTGAACCAGCTGCTACTGCAGATAAAAAGTTTTTATCATGGAAAACAGCTTTACTTCTGGCAATTACTTCAGCAAGAAGGGTTTCAGAGCTACAGGCCCTCATGGCTGTGGAGCCTTTTATTATATTTTACCCAGACAGGGTGTCCCTCAGGACAGTTCCTTCTTTTATGCCTAAGGTGGTATCCGATGTGGCTCTTAACCAAACTATTCACCTGCCAGCTTTTTATCCAAATCCGCAGAACAAGGGGGAGCGGATTCTGCATTCCTTGGACATGCACAGACAACTAAGACTCTACTTAGGACCAAATCTCGAAGAAAAATGGAGCAGCTACTGGTGGCATTTGCTGCAGGATCAGAGGGAAAGGCTATTTCAAAGCAGACTATTTCAAAGTGGATAAGCCATTGCATTCGTTTCTGGTATTTGCATCATGGTAAACCGGTGCCCAAGGGCATTAGGTCTCATTCCACCAGGGCTGCATCTACATCAGCAGCTTTTCTCAGATCGGTACCAACCAAAGACATTCTAAAAGCTGCTACTTGGAGAAGAGAGGCAGATGATAATGCTTTGTAAAAGTATGGACAGAACTCCAAGTCCAGGGCAGGCTTTGACACTGCAGTTCTGCAGTGCCTTATAGCCGTCCCTAATGCTGTTTAGCTCCAGCCTCCCATCCATAGCTTTGGGATTCTACCAATATGTAATGACTGCAACAGTGAAACATGAAGAACATAGTACAATTGTGTACACTTACCATAAATGTAGATGTTCGAGTGTATTCACTGTTGCAGTCCAGGTTACCCACTCGCCATCCCCCTTTATTCTACAGCTTGTCTTTCCTTCACTATATTCTACAGCCTTTGTGGTGTATTTGCTTTTAGATGAAGGTAAAGTTTGTTGTGACCTTTGCATGTATTTATAGTTATATATTTATATACATTTTTGCTCCCCCATTTGGGGGGGCACCTGACATCTGGGGCAAGAAAAACTAAATAAAATGGTGTCTGCTGCCTGTTTTATATCCCTGATGACCTGACGTCATGGAAGAGGAGACAGCAACCGACGCAGGACCCAAGACTTTGATATTCAGGCCGACTGAGGGCAACCTGCCAGCAGATTACCCAAATGTAATGACTACAACAGTGAATACACTCTAACATCTACATTTATGGTAAGTGTACACAACTGTACTTTTGGGGGACTGTGTTGAAAGTCTTGGCAAGGTCGAGATAGACTCTGCACTGTCTTCCCTTCGTCCATGGCTTTGGTGACATTCTTAAAGAAGTCTGCCAGGTTTAATAAGCGTGATCTACCCTAACAAAGCCAAACTGGATTGGTTTCCAGCATTTGGAGGTTGCCTATGTCCTTGTTGATAAGGTCCATGATAATTCTTTCCGTGGTCTTCCAGATGAGGCTGGTTAGACTTGTGGGTCTTTAGTTCCAGTTGATGCTCCATTTTGTGCGTGGGAATTACTGTTGCTGTTCTCCATTCTGCTGGAACATAGCCAGTTCTCAAGCTATGATTAAAGAGAATGCCAAGTGCGTCTGCTAGGTCTTGTTTTAGATTGCTTAGTAAACAGCCTGGGATATTATCTGGTCCCATTGAGGTCATGTTTTTGGCCTTGGTGGGCACAGAGATGACCTGATGTCTTAGTCATATGCCGCAGTATTCCTCACATTAGGGAGTTTGCCTGCCGCTGACTCGTTTGTCCAGCCAGTATGCAGAAGTCTAAATGCTACTGTAAGGTACGTGCGACACAGCATGGTATAAAGCAGACGTCAGTATGTACCAACCTCAGAACGTTTCTGCTGCCTGTTTGATCACCTGCTCCAGATGTTTGCTCTCCAGATTAGTGATTCAGATAAGTACCCTGTAGTGGTTGTCTTTCTTAAAATTTATGGCTTTGTTTTTTGGCAATTTCATGTCATTTAGAAAGGGCAAGTGTCAGTGTGGGTGGCAGATTCCACATAAGGACTCCCATGGCATCTGCATGTTCTATCTAGACCCAGACCCCAATCATACCACTTGTGCTATTTCTAAGTCATTTGTCCCAAAGACCCATATGAGACATTTAGCTTTCCCTTAAGCTTTAGAGAACCAACGTCTTAAACATTTAGCAAGTGAGATGGTTATGTTGGGTCCTTTGGATGAGCCACAATCAAAAAGGCCAAGAAACCTCAGCTTGATCTTCCTGCTGCACCCTCTCTTCTGAGCATCCCTGCTGCACCCTCTCTTCAGAGCATCCCTCCCGAGGCTGATGTAGGCTTGGAGGCCATACCAAAGTCTGTGGGATGTCCCTTCGGCAGTTACAGGGGAAGGCCCAAAGGAGTCCATCAGCACGTCAGTGAAGGGAATTGCTGGCATCTGACTTGGGCGAAAGGGGGGAACCATGGCTTGTAATTTCCGAAGGCCAGTGTGGCATCACCTAAGTCACTGTGTGGGAGGATGTGCATACGGACATCATGAATTGCAGGCCAACGTCAGGCCCATCTGCCTTCCATCACATGGAAGATCCCAAGAAGGAAAAACTAAACATCACTCTGTTCCACATTAACAATATCTTGATTGGCAGGTGTTTTCACAAAGTCTGTTCAGTGCCTTCATGGCCCTGCGTCAGCCTTGTCCTTCTGTTCCCTTCAGGCCGTCTGCTAACACCTTCTCAGATAATGAGTTTTCAGGAGACACGTCTTTAGCTTACTCCACCCAAATAGCGTCCCCTATGGATTATTCTTCTCCAGAGGAGTCGTCTAATAGCATGGAGTCCCCTAGAGAGGATATTACTTTTGGGGAAACTACCTTGAAAATGAAATAATTTTTCAAATGGGACTACTGTCAAGTTTTGGACATAAAAATGAGATATGATCTCTCGCAGATGGATTCTCCATCCCCTTCTTCCATTCCCCCCGGTTCTGCCAGCCTTCTTGGATGCTTTTACAGCTGCATCTAAATGCTCGGACTCTAAGCCTCCTGCTCCCAAGCATCCTGATAGGTTATACAAGCTACCTGAGGATTCTAAATTCCCCTTCAAAGCTCCTTCTGCAGGCCCAACTACCATATCAGTCTCTGCTGATAAGGCATTAAAATTACTACCCTCTTCCTCTTTACTTTGCTCCATCAGAGGGTAATAATGGAGAGACTGGGGGAAAAAAGTTTACACCTCTGCCACTCTGTCATTCAGAGCAATTAATTATCAGACCCCGCATGGCCAAATACTCTCTAGCTCTCCTGTCAGATGCAGGGAAGCTCCTCTGAGAGCTCCCAGACTGTCCTACCAAGGCTAAACTGTGTGGCATCCTCAACTCTTTTGCCCAGGTTACTAGGCATTCTGTCAAGTGCAGATGTTCTTAGTGTTTCACTAGTGCAGTCCTCACGTATGGGTTATCTGGCTCCCGGCAACCCTCAGTTGGCCCGAATACCAGAGTCGTTGGTATATGATGTCAGCTGCTGCCAGTTGTAAAACTGATGTCAGAACATCAGGTATAAAGGGAGGGAGCCAACGCCATTTCCCCAGTCTTTCTTGCCGCGGAGCCCAAAGCAGATGCAATTCGCACTAGTGCCGGTCGGCCGTTTACCTTTGTTTTGCTTTCCGAATGCCAAGTTGAAGATGCCTCCGGATAAGTACCCTGTTGGGGATCCTCTTTTCTTGCTTTAACGAATGTCAGATAAAGTTAATGTCTGTCTTGCCTGTGGAAAACAGATTCCGCACCATGATTTCCATTCCTATTGTATAACTTGTTTGGGCCTTGAGCACGACGTCCCTAACTGCGGTCTCTGTGCTTCCTTTAACCCGCGTACCATACGCTGTAGAGCTAAGAATTTGTATAAGCATTTTGCTGTGGATAATGCGGTGGCAACCTGTAATGAACCTGACCCAGAAGTAATTTTCTAAGCGATATTGACCGAAGTACAAACCAGTATAAAAGTGCATAAAGCAGCTGATGAAGTGACGGAAGCAAGTGAGGATGACGCAGAAATTGCAGAGACTCCAAAAGAACAGGATGTCCGGTATCTGATAGTGCAGTTGAAGTAATTTGCTGTGGAAAAATGCCCAGGTTTGCTGAGTGGTGTAGCCAGCGTTGAGAGTGCTTTCTCCACGTACCTTTGTAATATGAATAAGAAACGGACCAAGATTAACTTAAAATGATTAAACCATGAGAAAACAGTAAATGTATTGATTTTGTATGGTGGTGTATGTATGCTTTTACTGTGTTTTGTTTGTGTATGATTTTGTATGATATTCTCTAATAAAAGCTGTACAAAAAAAGTAAAGTACATGTACTTATCAATATATGGGAGCCCTTCATTTCAAATGTTCGGAACTCATATGGCCAACACCATATGAGCGAACGTTTGAAAGGCTGACAAATGATAGCGGAGATCCTGCTACAGTGTGGGACTGGGAGATTTCCCTTTCCTGCACTGTAGTGCTATCTCAGAGTGAGAATATTTAAGTAGCGGGGCGGTGCAGGGGGGCTTGCCCCCCTGCATAACGCAGTTTTACTGTATTGACAGGTAGGTAAATGGTGCTATTTCAGGATGTTGGTCTTTGGGAATGTCTGTCATATGGTGTCGGCATTCTGATCAGTCGACATTCTGAAGTAGACACACACACACACACACACACACACACACACACACACACTTTAAAACCATTTGTTTCTTTAAAGTTGGTTTTACACTAACTGCTGTATTCAGACCTGGTGAGAGGTCTGCTTCTAGTAGTGTAATCAGTTCATGCTTGCCATACCTCAAGAGTTTTATTAATATCAACATCCCTTCTACTCTTATGCTTAATGTCTAGCACTCTAAAAAGAAATCTGTGGTCATCGCCCTCATCTCTCGTATGCCTGCCAAGTGCATTATTAATTACTTTCCTCTGTATTTCTGGCTTATGTCGAGTTATTCTCTGTTTTAACTTCCTGGTTCACTTTCATATGTAAAAGGCTAAACATTTTATGCATTTAGCCATATAAACAATAACTGCTGTATTGCATGTTGCATAGGAACCAAACAAATACTTGCTACCTGTGACAGAGAGTGTATTAACTCACTGTTCTGTCAGTAGTATCATTACAGCATTTACAGTTGTAACCTGGAAAAGTGTCATTTTTCCTACTCATCAAAGGGGGGGGGGGGGTTCCAGTAAATCTTTATAACATAGTTGTTTCTTCAAACTAGGACAAGTCCGATTCTCTTAATTTCGGGCATAGTTCCTAGGATATTCCAATTCTTAGTAACTATATTTGTTTTATCCCCCCCCCCCGATCTGTTATAAGTTGTCGTAGTACATGTATCCATATTTCTCCATGATGCTACTGGCATTTGAATTACCATAATTACTTGCAAAGTATGCTCTACCATCAGTTCACTTGCTGTTCTTCACCTCATTTTTGATCTCTTGTAATAAACTCTCACTATAGCCACATTCTCTAAATTCATCTATCATTTCTTCCATTTTATCATAACATTTGTCATCAGAATTCAACTGGCTGACTCTTAATTGACCCTTGACTATGGCCTGAAACGTATGCGGTACGTGCATACTGCTTTTATGGATATAGCAATTCTCCTGAACTTCCTTCCTATGAATAGAGGTAGTAATGTTCCTCCCATTTTTCTTTAAGCTAACATCTAAATAATTAATATTTTCTTTAGAACAGTGTGCTGTAAAATGCGAAAAAATCAGCTGTCTGATTTAAGTAATCAAGAAATAGTTGTAGGTCGGTACCATCACCATCCCATAGGAGGAACACCTCATTTACAAACTGCGTAAAGAGAATTTTTTCTTTAAAACGTGTACCGGCCTTAGGTCAACTGGTGCCCTAGGCAAAACAGCTCCACAGCGCTCCCCACCACACTATCTGGTGCCCCCAACCTGGTCTACCTACATCAAATAAATACTAGAAAAGCGCTCCTGCTAGAGCAGTGCCCTAGGCGGCCGCCTAGTTGGCCTATGCCTAAGGCCGGCTATGTACAGTTATATATAAAATTCTCTTCCCATTGAGCCGTAGCAATGTTAGCATAGGTGTTGGCCATGCAAGTGCCCATAGCAACATAAGTTTTCTGAAAGTAAACATGGTTATAAAACAACACACTGCTGTCTCTCGACCATGCATGTTGGTATTTATATATAGAAAACTGTGGATAACCTCCAGACCAAAGTCAAAAGATATCACCATGAATAAAGACTTAATGTCTAAAGTAACAAAGGTATATTCAGGATGTTCTTCATGTTTCACTGTTGCAGTCATCACATTTGGGTTATCTGCTTGCAGTAGCCCTCAGTCGGCCTGATTATCAAAGTCTTGGGTCCTGCATCAGTTGCTGTCTCATCTTCCATGACATCAGGTCAGGGGTATAAAGCATGCAGCCAACGCCATTACATCAGTCTTTCTTACCATGTGGTGCCCAAAGCAGAAGCAGTTTGCAAGTGCTGGTCAGCTGACTCTTAAAATTTTTGTTTTCACGCTTCAGAACCAAAGTCTTCAACTAAAGCCAAGTACCTCATTGGGGAAACTTTTTCTTGCTCTTTACCGATGTCAGTAAAAGTTAATAATTGCATTTCTTGTGGAAAGCAAATATTTCATAAAGATTTTCATTCGTACTGTATTCCTTGCGTAGGCCCTGACCATGACGTACCTCTCTGTTGGTTTTGTGTCTTATTTAACCAACTAACTATCCGTCGGTATAGTTATGCATCTGATATTGTTAATCCTCGTTCATTTCTTATGCATGGGTATCTGTTCCGAGCTCGGAACCGAGCCGGCCATTTTCCAAGCTCGTGTCGGCTTCAAACTCTCGAGCTAAACTCTTACCCACAACCCCCCTCTCCCTGTTACCTCAGATTTCGTTTGCCACGTTGCCATCTGGTTGTGTCAAGCTACTTCTCTTGAGCCAAGTACAGTCAATTGCTGTTTAATTGCTTTACAAATTACTTTTCTGTCAGAAAAGTTGATATTTTGTCTCTTGCCCTATCGCATCTAGCATTCATAATTTCCTCAGGTTTTTGCTGTCCTTTACTTACCTTGTTTTACCGCGAGGTAATTTTCTCTCTACCATCGTTGGTAATCTTTTTCCCTTTCTCTTTCATACCTTCGGGTACCCTCTTGTACCATTGTTGGTACTTTTCTGTTGGTTGATATGGCAGATAAAGGTATTCCGGGGTTTAAGCGGTGTTCTGATTGTGGACACAAACTGCCTACTTCTGATGCACACTCTTTGTGTTTATTGTTTGATAGCTTCCCATTTATCTGTTGAACCATCTTGTACTATTTGTGAGAACTTTTCTAATAGAACTTTGTTAGAAAGGAAAAACTAGTGGATACTGAAGGGACTGCTAAAATCTCCCTTTTCAGAGGCTATTTCTGGGTCTGAGGTCTCAACCCCTTCTAAAGCCCATAAGTAAATGGATGTTTCTACTAAGGCTAAATCCTTTCCTTCATCCCTGGCTGGGGACTCTCACCAACCAAAACCTAAAAAGGCTAAAATTTCGGCTGCAGAGCTCTCTGTCAGCCCCATTGCTTTCGGTGCCCAGACTTTCGGCACCGGGTCCTTCAGCTCCATTAGTGATTTCGGCTCCGTCCTCTCCTGCAGCCTTCTACATATCGGCACCGAGGGGCTCCTCGGTTCAGACCATTACAACTGTATCGGAACCGACCGTTCAGTCGGCGCAGACCTTGACAGCGTCGGCTCCGAGGTTTTCCTCTGAACTGAGGCCTTTATTGTTGGCTCCAGTTTTGTCGGTTCCACCTTTGGCACCGATCCCTGTGTCGGTGCAGACAATGACTTCGGCACCAGTGACAGGTGCAGACTACAGTAGTTCAGTCTTTCTCGGCATAGTTATCCGCGGTGCGGTCAGATGAGATGGACACAGAGTCTGCCTCTTTTGTGGACAGGCCTGTTTCTCCCTCCGTCTCTGTGAGGTCCACTAGAAGTCTGTCTGAACATGATGTGTTGCGTCTTGTGGACCAGGCATTCTTGGCCATAGGTATTCCACCCCCCCAGGAACTGTCCTTCCTTGGGAGGTGATCACCCATCTCCAAAGACACCTTCTTATTCTCCTCCTTCATTGCCTTTGAAGTCCATGGATATAGTACAGTCTTCCCCTTCTGCGGTTCCCTTTATGGATCTAACTAAGGAACTGCAATTGCCTTCGTGGCAGGAAAGTTTTGCTACGACCCAGGATGTCAGCTGTGACACGCATAGCTTGCTGCTCCACAGCCGTCCAGGGACTCCGGGTCAGCAGGCTGAGCCACTTGGGGGAGGAGTGCCCCCTTTCCTAGACATACACTCCTATCCAGGTGGACCAGCATTCCACCTGATGGAGAAGGCTTTCGCTGCTGCTGGCGATACCAGACTATCTATACCTCCTCCCTCCTCTGGTACACTGTTTTCACAAGTCGCACCTAGCAGACACCGGGTGCAAGGGCCTCAGGATTTATTCCCTCAGGAATCCCCTTTTCCGTTGTCTTCCCCAGCTTTTCCCACTGAGGAGGTCCACCGGAAAAGTTTGTGTAAGAGGAAGCACATGGACTCCACAGAGGAGTCCCTCACTGAAGAGACAGATTTCGATGAGGGGGAAGGCTCCCCTCAGTCACCCTCTGAGGTATCCTTTGGCGATATCCTCAAAATCCTGAAACAGAGAGGTGACTGGCAGCCCACTAATCTGAACCCTGAGGAATCTGTGTTCCTGCAGGCTTTTCATGCCCGGCCCCCTACCTCCTGGGTTACTCCACCTGCCGATGAACTTGTCAAGTTCATCGTGCAGTGTGCTTGGAAGGCCCCTGATACTGTTGAAGCTATTCCCCGGAAGCCAGATAAGATCTTGTCCCCTCCTGCTTCGGATCTCCATTGGTCCAAAGGTCTTCCTGTAGATGCATTGGTGGTGGTGGCTGCAACAAAAAAGGATCTGGTACAAGAAGAAAGCCAGACTGTCCATCCGCCTAACAGAGAGTTCCGGGCCCTGGACAGAATAGGGAAGCGCACCTTTGCTTCAACGACCTTTGCTATCAGGTCCCTGAATTATATGGCACATTTCACTAGGCTTCAAAGGGATCTGGTTTCTGAGCTCTCTGAAACCTTGGCTGGTGCAGTGTCTGAGGTCTGTGACTAAGTGGCCTCTCAGCTGGCCACCACTGAATCTATATCTAACACCTCTATGCGATTGATATCTCGCGCATCAGAAGGAGCAGCTAAAGTGGCGGGTTCAGCTGCGGTCTTGAGACGACATGCTTGGATCCGCTTGTGCAACTTCACAGAACCTTTTAAGTCTTCTTTTCTTAATGACCCATTGAGCCCTCCTCGTTGTTTGTGCCCAAAGTTAAAAGCACACTGGCCAGATGTGAACAAGACGGTAGGACCCTTTCTGCCGTAGGTGTCCGTTATTCTTCCCCTCAACGTGCTTTCTCCCGAAACCAAGAGTTGGAAGATAATGGTTCATGAAGTTTCAGGGTCCTTTCTGTGACACACAGGCCAAGTTTCCCCCAGAGGCAGAGGGGGAAACTCACAGGGAAGACTCTCCTTTCGGGGCAAAGGGGGACCGCATAACCAGGGTTCCAGGGATTCTTTCCCTGGTCAATCCTACCAGCGCTCCTGAAGAGCGGCCCAACTCCTTTCCTCTGGGGGACGTTTCTCTGTGTACACTTCTGCCTGGCTAACCATCACCACCAATTCTTGGGTACAAAGGATCATAACCAAAGGTTATCATATCCCCTTCGATCTTTGTCCCGTCCCCTTAAAAAATCTTCCCGACGTTCCACCCAGTCAAAGGGAAGAAGCAGCACTAGAGATAGAAAAGCTGCTAAGAAAGAGTCATCCAAATAGTCCTTCCAGACCAGATAGGATCCGGATTCTACTCAAGACTATTTCTGGTGCCAAAGACTGGAGACCAATTTTAGATCTCAGTTTATTGAACAAGTTTATAAGAGTACAAAAATTCCGGATGGTCACAATGTAGTCTATCCTCCCACTTTTGGAAAAAGGTGATTGGATGTGCTCTATAGATCTTCAAGATGTGTACTACCACATAAAGGTGGACAGGCCATCAATAAGATTTCTGCGCTTCCGTGCAGGAGCCAGTCACTACCAGTTCCAGAGTACTACCCTTCTGACTCTCTACAGCCCCCAGAGTGTTCACAAAGTGCATGGCAGTTGTCACAGCTCACTTGCAACTTCAAGGATTTCAGGTGTTTCCATACCTAGACGACTGGCTCATTTCCGCCCCCACCAGACATCTACTGGAAAAAGCCCTGGCATACTCTCACCTTGCTGCTCAAAGGCTAGGCATAACCATAAACTGGCAAAAATCCAATGTCACCCCATCTCAGTTGACAGAATTCATAGGGGTTATCTTGGACACAGATCTTGGGCAGAGCTGCTATTCTAGTGCACAGAATTCTAAGGATAAAGCAACAACTAATTTCAAGCCTTTCAAAGGAAAAATCCACGGCTCACTCTGTTCTACAGCTGTTGGGGTTCCATGGCAGCCTCCATCACCATTGTTCCCCTGGCCAGGTTTCACATGAGGTTTCTACAATGGCTACTGCTCTCACCCAATGGTATCCTTTTCAGCATCCTCTTTCAGCCATGATTCGAGTAACCCACAGGTGCAAACAGGATTTAAATTGGTGGATGACACACAATCTCTCACAGTGGTCTCGCCCCTTCTCCCCCCAGCAACCCAAGGCCACAGTGACCACAGACTCCTCCCTAATGGGGTGGGGGGGCTATGTCAGGGACAGACAGTCCAAGGCATTTGGTCCCAGCTGGAGGCCCATCTGCATATAAATGTTCTAGAGCTGAGGGCAGTGCTTCTGCCATTGCAAGCATTCTATCCCCTGCTGCCTTCTGGGTCAATTGCAATTCAATCAGACAATATGGCGGTGGTCTGGTACATCAACAAGCAAGGTGGAACCAAATCTTACCCCCTTTGTCGAGAGGCCATGAGGATATGGCAATGGGTGATGGCTACCAACCGTTTTCTTATAGCAACGCACATTCCTGGGAATTTCAATGTGATAGCAGACAGACTCAGCAGGTGCATTGTTCAACCTCACGAGTGGTCCCTGAATCCCTTGATGGCGGCAGCGATCTTCCACAGTTGGGGCCGTCCTTGCTGTGACCTTTTTGCATCCCTGACCAACTACAAATGCAACAACTACTTCGCCCTGATTCCACCTCCGGGACAGTCACTCAGGGACGCTCTAGTCCACAATTGGCCCTCTGGTCTTCTTTACGCATTTCTGCCCTTTCCTCTCATTCCCCAGGTTCTGAAGAAAGCCCGGCGGTTGAAGAGCAAGGTAATCCTCATAGCACCATATTGGCGACGACAGATTTGGTTCCCATTCCTTTGGCCTCACCTACTAGATCAACCGTAGATCCTCCATCCAATCCTGGAGATGATCTCACACCCACAGAACCTGATTCATCCCAACCTGAACAGCCTTAAGCAAACAGCTTGGCTACTCCAATTCCCCTGATTGCCAGGCAGAATGATTTTCTTTACCAGTACATGATATTCTCATTGCTTCTCATAAGTCTTCCACTAGAATTACTTATCTGAGCAAGTGGAAAAGATTTACCTGTTGGCTGAAAGATAAACAAGTAGACCCCTTTTCAGCACCAGTATCTATAATACTGGACGATCTGGCCAACCTGTTTCAATCGGGTCTATCAGCCTCTACCATTAGAGTTCATTTGGCTGCAATTTCTAATTTTCATGAGGGTGTCCAAAATTCTTCTCTTATGTCCCATAAATTGTGCAAGACCTTCATAAAAGGTGTGAATCATCTGAAGCCCCCTTTTAGAGAACCTATTCAACCATGGGATTTTTTAGTTCTACAAGCTCTGACAATGGCACCTTTTGAACCCACCTCTTCTTGCGACCTCCAGTATTTGTCATAGAAAACCTTGTTTTTGGTCGCTATTACTTCTGCCAGACGTATTTCTGAACTTCAAGCTTTATGTATCAAGAGTCCATACTTGATTTTCCATAGAGATAGTGTCTCTGAGAACTAATCTGTCATTTCTGCCTAAAGTGATCTCTGAAATGTCCATTAATCAAGCCATTGAATTGCCAGTTTTCTTTCCCAACCATTCAAACAGATGAGAATATTTCCTACATACCCTTAATATACACAGGCAAATCCATTTTTACTTAAACAGGAATAAACCCTTTCGTAAATCTGACCCGTTAATTTTGGCCTTTTCTGGATCTAGATTAGGATCTGCTGTTGCTAAGGTCACATTAGCTAGATGGTTGAAGGACTGTGTGACCTTTATTTACACACACCGTAATATCTCGTTGCCTACTACCATGGAAAGCTCATTCAACAAGGTCGGTGGCAACTTCCGCTGCCTTCCATGCCAGAGCTTCTTTACATGACATCTGTGCAGCTGCAACTTGGGCTACGCCTCAGACCTTCATCAATCATTACAAATTGGATTTGACCTCCAGGGGAAGAGCATCTTTCGATTCTATGGTGCTCAGGAATGTCCTTCCATGAAAGCCTCCCAGGAATAGAGGTAGCTGGGGACTGTGTCGCATGCGTAAGGAATGAACGAGAATTAACAATATCAGATAAAGAAGTTGTCTTACCATAACGTTCCATCTGTATTGTTGATCCTCGTTCAGTCGTTACGACCCTCCCTCCTTACCCCTCCTTTAGTTTCTAGTGGATCTCACCATCCAGTTCTCTTAGGTTATTTGACCAGAGGTAGCTTCTACCTTCTTTAACTTGCAAACTCAATCTGAGGTAACAGAGAGGGGGATTGTGGGTAAGAGTTTTTAGCTCGAGAGTTTGAAGCTGACGCGAGTTTGGAAAATGTCCGGCTCTGTTCTGAGCTCTGAACCGATACCCATGCGTAATGACTGAACGAGGATCAACAATACAGATGGAACGTTATGATAAGACATAACTTCTTTTTCTAAATATTTTGGTTCTCTGGTCAGTTATCCAGATATGTTGTCGGTAAGCCTTCCGACTACCGGCATTCTGAAAAAAACACAAAGATAAAGACAGAGACAGGCCGCCTAGGTCCAGAGCTGCCGACGATGCTTCTCCTAAGCCAGTCGCCAGTTCACCAGTACTCAGTGAAGCGCTTTCGCAGCCCCTGATACCGGTTACTTCTGATTCGCAGGCCTCTACTGAGACCCATTCGGAGTCCAGTATGCCGCGAGATGCTTCAACTGTGGAATCTACAGATGTCTCTTCCTTGGATGGGTCTGGAGCTGCTGTGCAGGCACCGGCTTCTGAGGATGTATTCGGGCCCACGGACTTGCATATTAAACCGATGCCACGGACTTGCATATTAAACCGACGCCACCACCTTCTTTAAGGCCTAAAGCTCGAACCATGCCTGGAAAAACGACTCCCAGGCCACATGCTCAGCCCTCTATGCTTAAACAATTGATAAAAATGGCTGAAGACCTTATAACTTTAATCAGGGGAAGCTAACCATCCCCTTCTAAATGACCTAGGACTGAATTTACTTATGAATCTTCTGACCAGGATTCTGAAATTTCTGTTTCTTCTGATGACCTGGATTTACCCTTATCTGCTTATGAGGATTCTGATGCAGAGGACTCCATTCCCTATGCATCCCTTGGTGAAACCTTGCATACTCTTAAGGAACTTTTCCGCTAGGAAAGCCAGTATTACTCTGATTCAAAAAAGAGGCTTAGGGACTTCTTACTCTTGCCTCAACATAGGCCCTTAGCTGTCCCTAATGTACTGGACATTGTTGATGATGCCTTTTCGGTATCTGGTTTGGCTCATGATTCTTTGCCTCCTGCTCCTAGAAAACCTGATAGATATTACAGGGTTCCTGATTCTCACAAGTTCCTGTTTAAAAATCCTACTGCGGAAACTGAGACTATTTCACAGGGACCCAAGGGCATTAAGGCTACTACTGCCAAAAATCCTACCCCTTCTGATGACACTCCAGGGTGCTGGATAGATGGGATAAGAAGGTATACACTTCTGCACCCTTGGCCATTAGGGCCTTAAACTGTCAGTTTCATATGTTAAAGTATCAGCAACATATTATTGGATTGCTTAAACAGAAAATTATGTTGTTTCCAGGCTCTGCTGAAAATAAAGATTTACAAGATTTAATGCATTCTGCTGAACAGGTTGGAAAACATACTTTGCAATGTGGGTTTTATTCATTGGAAGCCTCTTGCAGGGCTGCTGTCATTGGGTCTGTACTTAGAAGGCATGCTTGGCCTAAGGAACAATCTTTGCCAGATCATGTTAAAGCTAAATTGTTGGATGCTCCCTTAAATCAGGACCGTCTGTTTGGCAACATAGCAGAAGGTGTTCTTAAAAAGATGGAGGAAAAAGCTAAATCTATGCAAAGTGTTAAAGATTTCCTACAAGTTCAGCCTCCAAGATTTAGTAGGCATTGGCCCTCTAAGAATTTGTCCTTTCCTGCCTCTTCCAGGCCTTCTCATCCCAAAACCAGAACCAGCAGAAGCACCAGGTTTCAGTCCCAGGGTACGCACAAGACGAAGCAGTGGGGGGTTTCAGCTTCCAAATCTGGGAGTAGTAAGACTCCCCCCTATGGACAGCTGCCTCAATGACTTGACTTTAATACTTCCAAGCACTTCTCAACTGACTGCTCCTTTAGGGGGAAATATTGCTCTGCAGGCCAAAAACTGGGAACTCATTACCCAGGACAAATGAGTTTTAAATATAGTTTCCCAAAGATACAGATTTCACTTCCACACATTACCAACCCCAAACACTTGGCCAGATCTACCCCCAATTCAATGGGCACAGGCTCAAAAGCAAGTACTCTCTCTCTCTCTTAAGCATAAAGACTATTCAAACTGTACCAGAAGAGGAAAAGGGACAAGGTTTTTATTCAAGACTTCCTGGTTCCCAGAAAAGACAATCCATGGCACCTTATCCTGGACCTTTCTACCTTAAACACTTTTTGATGATTCCAAAATTCAAGATGCTAACTCTTCATCAGCTACTTCCTGTGCTAGGCAAATATGCCTGGTTGGCAACACTGGATTTAAAGGAAGCCTATCTGCACATCCCAATCAGGGAATCTTGCAGAAGATACCTACGCTTCAAAGCAGGCTACATGCACTATCAGTTCTCTGCACTGCCCTTTGGCTTATCTACTGTGCCCAGGATATTCACAAAGTGCCTAGCACCTGTCATTGCATTTTGCAGGCAAAGAAAAATTCAGATATACCCTTACCTGGGCGATTGTCTAATTCAGGCAGAAAGCCAGGACATACTTTTGAAACATCTGGCATTTGTACAAAAGGTGCTAACTTGTCTGGGGTACACCATAAACGAAATGAAGTCACATCTGGTACCCTGTCAACAAATTGTATTCCTGGGAGCAAGCTTGAACACAACTTCCCAGATGGCTTTCCTCACGCCAGAGAAACAAATTTATTTGACAACTTACTTCAAACTAGTGGCCACAAAGAACCAGCTATCTGCAAGGCAAATACTACAAGCCTTGGGGTTCATGGCCTCCTGCATTCTACTAATTCCATATGCAAGACTGCATATGAGGAACTACAGTGGTATCTAAAAAGTCTATGGTGTCAATATTCTCAAGATCTAGAAGCAATGATTCCTATCATAACTTGCCTATGGCTAGAATTCCTTTGGTGAGCATAGGCCTGCCACCAAAACAAGGGGCTGCCATTCACTCTATCCCCTGCCGCCCAAACCCTAACAGACACATCAGACTATGCATGGGGGGCCCACTTGGCAGGTAAGTGCATTCAGGGCAAATGGAACCAAAGTCAAATGCACCTGCATATCAATCAAAAAGAAATGTTAGCTGTACAGAATGCTCTGACCGCTTTCAAGGATCTCATTCTTCCAGGACAATTAATGGTAAAGACGGACAACGCCACTGTTATGTGGTACATAAACAAGCAGGGGGGAACCCACTCATACCCTTTCTGCAGACTAGCCATGGCTCTGTGGAGCACAGCCTTGAGCTACCAAGTGCACCTACAGGCTCAATTCCTGCCCAGAAACCTAAATACACTGGCAGATGATCTAATCAGAAATCTCATGGACCCACACGAGTGGAAACTAGAACCAAAGACATTCAACATGTTGATAAACAAATGGGGGAGCCTATATAGACTTGTTTGCCTCCCCCCAGAACTACCAAATGGACAAATTCAGCACAAGGACTCCCCACAAACAAGCTTGGAAAGTGGATGCCCTGTCCTTCACCTGGAAAAATCTATCAGTTTATGCCTTTCCTCCTCTGTCTCTTCTCACCACGGTACTTCTAAAGATCAAACTGGACAAACAAGGGATGATACTGATTGCACCAAACTGGCCACGCCAACACTGGTACCCCCTCTTGCACAGGTGTGTCACTGCTGGATCCATGGCACCTGCCCCAGATCCCTACCCTGCTGTCCCAGCAGGAGGACCAGATTCTGCACCCTCATCTGCAGCCTGGCTAATTACCTGAGCTCTCTGTTACCAGCCCTCCGTAAACAAGTGTTGGATGTCATTCTAGAGGCAAGGAGGCCTAGTACTAGAAAATCTTGTGCTGAAAAATGGCAAAGATTCTGTTCCTGGAACCAAGCTCAGGGGATGGGCAGAGCAGCGCCCAGTTTACCTCAGATTCTTCAATACTTAACTGAGATGCTTCACAAGGGTCTTTCCTTTTTCTCCATCAAAATTCATGCCTCAGCCATTTCAGCTCATTACAACACAGCACCACCCCTCTTTTCACATCCACTGCTCAAGCAGTTCCTCAGAGGGGCTAAGAACTTAAGACCACCTAGGAGAGCCCCAGCTCCAGCCTGGGACCTTAACTTTGTATTGGAAAAACTCACTTTGCCTCCTTTTGAGCCAGCTGCAATTGTAGAGTTGAAATTCCTTTCTTGGAAAACAGCCTTCCTTTTAGCCATTACTTCAGCAAGAAGGGTCTCATGCGGACAGGGTGTCCCTCAGGACCAATCCCTCCTTCATGCCCAAGGCAGTATCCAATGTGGCTCTTAATCAGTCCATTCATTTGCCAACCTTCTTTTCTAATCCACAGAACAAAGGGGAACGTATACTGCACTCCTTAGACATGCACAGGCAACTTAGTTATTACTTGGACAAGACTAAACTCTCAGGAAATCTGAGCAGCTGCTGGTGGCATTTGCTGCAGGGGCAGAGGGGAAGGCCATTTCAAATCAAACCATTTCTAAATGGATAGGTCACTGCATTTATTTCTGCTATAAGCACCATGGAAAACCTATCCCACTTGGGAGAAGACCACATTCTACCAGGGCTGCATCTACTTTTACAGCCTTTCTCAGAGGTGTCCTTACCAGGGACATCCTAGAAGCTGCTACCTGGAGTTCTGTACATACTTTCACTAAGCATTACCATTTGCCATTTTTCTCTAAATCCAGGGCTGGTTTTGCTACTGCAGTCTTCCAGGGCCTTATAGCTGGTCCTAATGCTATTTAAATTCCTCCTCCCATCCTTAGCTTTGGGAATCTACCTAAATGTGATGACTGCAGTAGTGAAACACGAAGAACATAGTACAGTTGTGTACACTTACTATGAATGTAGATGTTCGAGTGTATTCACTGTTGCAGTCCTGGTTACTCTCCCTACAGCCCCCTATCTTTGGTTACGCCTCTATTCCTTTTTCACTATGCTTAAAAGCTTTTTGGTGTATTTTCTTTTTTGTTGGAGGTATAACCTGGGGGGGGGGGCACCTGGCATTTGGGGCAAGAAAAACTGATGTAATGGCGTCGGCTGCATGCTTTATACCCCTGACGTCATGGAAGATGAGGCAGCAACCGACGCAGGACCCAAGACTTTGATAATCAGGCCGACTGAGGGCTATTGCAAGCAGATAACCCAAATGTGCTGACTGCAACAGTGAACACACTCTAACATCTACATTTATGGTAAGTGTACACAACTGTACTTTCCTTATATTTGTCATGCCATTCATGGAGCTGTTGTAAATAAATCTCTGGTATCTTGTATATAGCTTTTTATTCTAAATAAGTATTTGCTCAAAACAGACTAAGTATATCGAGATGGGCTCAGTGACCCAAACGCCACCAGAGACAGTAGGTCTCATCGGTGGATGGTTAAGACTTTTGGCATCTTTGGTAGTCTGTAAAGCACTAGTGCAACCAGGCAAGGAACACTGAAATAAATAATTCAGTGCCAGTGTCATTATTAACCTGTAGTTCATATACGCCCATATTCACCCTACTGACATATTTAGAGATGTTGGCTTTAGTAATTTCATTATTTCAACAAAAGTGTTAGTGTCACATAAAAATTTAAACATATATTCGTTGTAAGTCGCTTTATCTGGTGTAACCACACCACCCCCCTTATATGGTTGCTTTATTACAGTATAATTTTTGCTCTCCAATTTCCTTAATGCCTCCCTTTCAGTGAAAGTTAGGTTATACTTAGTTTTTTTTGGGGCATAATATTGTCTTATGTCCCACTCACACATCACACTTAAAGCATTTAATATGGGGCAATTAACAGGTACAAATAAGCCAGACTTTTTACATACCTGTGGCATAGTAGACCATCCTTAAAAACAAGTTTCAGACTGACATTTCTAATGAGCATCTTTAAATCCATTAAGGCACTAACCACATTGTCAGTATTGGAAGGAATAAACTTTCACCCCCTTTTGTAGCCAGGTTAAATCATGCTCTGACGGTAGCAAACTGGATAGATTTATAACAAAATATCTTACGTCCATCTTCACTTAGTCTTTGACTCTGGGTTCAGTTCCGTATTTCGGAACTGATTCGACATTTTTCCAGTTTACATCCTCCAAAAACTCTCGAGTTCATCTCTACCTGTAATGCTTCTCACAGGGTTACCTCGGATCTCATTTGTCTGTATTAGTCCCAAACGCGTTTATCCTGCAGCTCTCGAGCCAGCTAAATCTCTTTAAAATTGTTTTTTTTTTTTAGTGAGTTCTTTTCTTTTTTTGTTCTACCCAGCTCCTCGTTTTTTGCCTTTCTTAACACTGGCAGTGTTTTCCTTGCATATTACCACAGTTATTTCTCCCTCTGTCAATTTCTTTGTACCATCATTGGTACCCTTTTTCTCTATTTTTCTCCTTTACCGTTGGTTAACTGTTTCATACCATTGTTAGTATGACCTTCGTTTTCTTTCAGTAAAAAAAAAAAAAAAAAACCTTTAGACTTCTCTGCTTGTGTTTTCTCTTTATTTTATTATGGCTGAAAACCCAGAGATACTTCTGGATGTTCTTTGTGTTTCTCTGTTGCAGTCATAACATTTGGGGTAATCTGCTGGCAGGTTGCCCTCATTCGGCCTGATTAACAAAGTCTTGGGTCCTGCGTCGGTTGCTGTCCCTTCTTCCATGACGTCAGGTCGTCGGGGGTATAAAACATGCAGCCGACGCCATTGCATCAGTCTTTCTTGCCATGCGGTGCCCGAAGCAGAAGCAGTTCACAAGTGCCGGTCGGCCGACTCCTGAAATTTTCGTTTTCGAGTTTCAGATCCAAAGTCTTCAACTAAAAAGCTAAGTACCCCGTTGAGGAAACTTTTTCTTGCTCCTTTACTGGTGTCAGTAAAAGTTAATAATTGCATTACTTGTGGGAAGCAAATACCTCGTAAGGATTTCCATTTGTACTGTATTCCTTGCCTAGGCCCTGACCACGACGTACCTTGATGTCAGTTCTATGCCTTATTTAATCAACGCACTGTCAAACGTCTGTACATTTTTGCTTCTAAATATTTTGGCTCATGCTTTAATTATCCAGAAATGTCATTGGTCAGCAATCCGACTACCGGAATACCTAAAAAAAAAAAAAAAAAAAAAAGCAAAGAAAAAGAGACACAGGCTGTTTAGGTCCAAAACTGCGGACGATGGTTCTAAGCCAGTCGCCAGTTCGCCTGTACTCAGTGAGGGGCTTTCGCAGACCCTGTTACCCTCTACTTCTGATTCGCAGGCCTCTACTGAGACCCATTCAGAGTCTGGTATGCCGTGAGATGCTTCAATTATGGAACCCATGGATGTCTCTACCTTGGATGGGTCTGGAGCCGCTGCTCAGGCACCGGCTTCTGAGGGTGTTTTCAGGCCTAAAGATTTGTATATTAGACAGATGCCATCTTAAAAACTAAGGCCAAAATCTCGATCTGTGTCTAAAAAACTGACGCCTAGGCCACATGTGCAGGCCCCTATGCCTAAAAAACAAATGATCAAAATGGCTGAAGATTTAATTACTCTGATCAGGGGTAGCCAACCCCCCCTTCTAAGAGGCCTAGGCAATATATTGACTATGAATCTTCTGAACAGGATTCTGTTACTTCTGACTCTTCTAATGAACAGGAATTGTCTATACCTACTTATGAGGGCTCTGATGCAGAAGATTCCATTCCTTCTGCGTCTCCCCCTGAGGATTTTTCTTTTGGAGAAACTTTACATACCTTAAGGGAACATTTCCACTGGGAAAGTCAGGATTTTTCTGAATCTAAAAAGAGACTTGGGGATTTTCTTCTTCCTCAGCATAGGCCTTTGGCTATACCTCCTGTTCTAGACATTATTAATGTTTTTACAGAATCTAGTATGGCTCCTGATTCTCTGTCTCCAGCTCCTTGTAAGCCAGAAAGATACTACAGGGTTCCTGACTCCCACAAATTCCTTTTCAAAAATCCTGTTGTGGATCCTGAAATCATTTCTCAGGGTCCCAAGGGCATTAAGGCTTCTACTGCTAAAAATCCTACCCCTTCTGATAGAGATTCCTGGGCACTGGATAGATGGGGTAAGAAGGTTTACACTTCTGTAACCTTGGCAATCAAGGCTTTAAACTGTCATTTTCATATGCTGAAATATCAGCAGCATATCATGGGACTGCTTAAACAGAAAATGTTGTTGATTTCTGACTGTGTGGAAAATGAAGATTTACAGGATTTATTGCATTCAGCTGAACAAGTTGGAAAACATACTTTGCAATGTGGTTTTGGTTATTTGGAGGCCTCTTGCAGGGCTGCTGTAACTGGGTCTGTGCTAAGAAGGCATGCTGGGCTCAAAGAGCAAACTCTGCCTGATCATGTTAAAGCAAAATTGTTGGATGCTCCTTTACAACAGGCAGTCTCTTTGGTAATAAGGCTGAAGAAGTTTTAAAAAAGATGGAAGATAAAGCTAAATCTATGCAAACTGTGAAAGATTTGTTGCAAGTGCAACTGTCAAGATTTAGTAGGCACTGGCCTACTAAGAACTGGTCCTTTCCAGCTCCTTCAAGAGTCACTCACTTCAAACCCAGAAATTCCAAAGGCACCAGGTTTCAGTCCCAAGGGACTTTCAGAACAAAACAATGGGGTGCCTCCTTTTCCAAATCTGGAAACAAGGCACCTCCTTATGGTAAGCAGTCTCAATGACTTCCCTTTACAATTACCAAGCACTTACCTTTTAGCCGCCCCTTTGGGGGGAAAACTGGCTCTTCATGCAAAAAACTGGCAACTTATAACCCAGGACAAATGGGTTTTAAATATAGTATCCCAGGGATACAGATTTCATTTCCACACGTTGCCAAATCCAAACGAATGGCCAGACCTGCCGCCAAATCAGTGGGCAGAGGCTCAGAAACAAGTACTTTCCCTTCTAAACATGGGGGCTATTCAACTAGTACCAGAAGAGGAAAAGGGACAAGGTTTCTATTCCAGACTTTTCCTGGTACCCAGAAAAGACAAATCATGGCGTCCAATTCTGGACTTATCTAAACACCTTTCTGGACATTCCAGAATTTAAGATGCTGACTCTTCACCAGTTACTTCCTATGCTAGGCAAAGATGCCTGGTTGGCAACTCTAGATTTAAGAGGCTTACCTGCATATCCCAATCAGGGAATCTTGCAGAAGATACCTCCGCTTCAAAGCAAGCTACTTGCATTACCAGATGTCCTTCAAGGATGCATCTGCAGTCCTAACAAATGGGTTGTCCTGCCTCAGGCAGCCCTTCGGTCGGCCGGATTCCAAAGTCTGGGTCTGGCCTCGGCTGATGTCGCACTTCACCCGACGTCATAGCTGCTGTTAATTGGGTATAAAGGCATCAGCCGACGCCATTTTCCCCAGTCTTTCTTGCCGCGTGCTCAAGCAGAAGCTGTTCGCAAGTGCCGGTCGGTCAGAACCAGAGATTGCTACTACCAAAGACTTCTAAAAAGCTAAGTACCCCGTTGGGGACTCTTTCTTGCCTCAGCCGATGTCAGAAAAAGTGAATAACTGTTTAACTTGTGGGAAACAAATACCTCATAAAGATTTCCACTCTTACTGCCTACCTTGTTTAGGCCCAGACCACGACGTAGCAGCTTGTCTAGCCTGTGCTTCCTTCAACCGACGGACACTTAGACGTCGGTCGGAGTTTGCAGAGGAGTTTTTCGGCTCCGCTTTTGCTTACAACATGCCGTCGGAGACTCCGACTTCACAATTAGCTAAATAACGTAAGGAAAAGGACCGACACTCGCGGTCCGCGGTTTCGGCTGAAACCGCGGTTAGAGCAACCGCGAGTGTCTCTGTTTCGGCTGAAACAGAGTCCGCGGTTCTTCCTTCGGCCGAAAACATGCCTCCTACCGAGGCTTCATCCAGCATGGCTGAATCTGCTACTGAAATTCCACCTGCTCTTACAGGTTCTCAGGATTTATCAGATACTATCCCTTTAGATATATCTACTCCTGCACGTGGAGCTGCTAGGCCGCCTGCATCCATGTCAATTAAGGCTTTTGCCAGGGCTAAAGCAACTAAATCAACAAAGACCGTGCCTGCTAAAACCCCCTCTCACAGGCCTAGCTCTAGTACTCAAATGCTTAGTGTAGCAGAGGATCTCATTTCTTTGATCAGGGGATCCCAGCCTCACCCTGACAGGGCCTCTCACCCACCTCCAGAGAAGAGGCCTAGAGCAGAGCCCCCTGAGCCTTTTTCTACAGATTACTCCTCTGATGATTCAGAAAATACAAATCCTCCAGAAGGCCCTTATTCTCCATATGAGGACTCTGATGCGGAAGACTCCATTCCCTCTGCCTCTCCTCCTGAGGAATTTTCTTTTGGGGAAACCTTGCATGCTATGAGAGAACAATTCCAATGGCAGGGCCAGGATTTTTCAGACTCTAGGAAAAGGCTTAGGACCTTTTTACATTTACCACAGCATAGGCCTTTAGCCATTCCTCCAGTACTTACAGTTGTGGATGATGCATTTAATGATGCTTGTACTGCTCCTGACTCTCTTCCTCCGGCCCCTGCTAAGCCCGACAGATACTACAGGGTTCCGGACACACATTATCACTTGTATAAGGCTCCTATTGCAGATCCTGAAACTATTTCACAGGGCCCCAAAGCTGTAGCAGCTGCCTCTGCCAAAAACCCCCTCCCCTCTGAAAGGGAATCTAGGGCATTAGAGAGATGGGGTAAAAAAGTTTATACTTCTGCTACTCTTTCGGCTAGGGCCTTAAACTGTCATTTCCACATGATTCAGTATCAGGAATTTATGTTAGATCAGCTAACTAAAAAACTGTCCTCGCCTGAACCTTTAGACCGTAAGTCCCTTCAGGAATTGGTACATAACACTCAGCAGGTCAGTAATCATTCCTTAAAATGCGGCTATGATGCACTGGAGGCTTCCTTTAGATCAGCTATGACTGCTACAGTGATCAGAAGGCATGCATGGTTAAAAGAGCAATCCTTACCAGACCATGTAAAGTCAAAGCTCCTAGATGCTCCCATGGAAAAACACAGTTTGTTTGGCTCCCCTGCACAGCAAGTGTTGAAGAAGGTGGAAGAAAAAGCCAAATCTGTCCAGACAGTCAAGGATTTCTTACAGGTCCAGCCTCCGAGGTTTAGTAGGAACTGGCCTTCCAAGAATTGGTCCTTTCCAGACACCACCAGAGCACAGAGAGGCAGGAATAGGCACCCAAGAGGCAGAGGTCAATCCAGAGGTGCCTACAGGGGACGTCAGTGGCAGCCTAACAACCAGAGAAGTACTGCCGCAGATCCAGCCACTACCACTACCACAGGACAATCACAGTGACTTGGCTCTGAAACCGCCTACCAGGGAACAACTAGAAGCACCCTTAGGCGGAAAGCTAGCCTTATTTTCAGTAAACTGGCATTACATTACAGGAGACACATGGATTTTACAGACAATAGACAAAGGATACAGGTTTCACTTCCATACTCTTCCAAGGAAAAGAGGAATGCCAAACCTACCTCCAAACCAAAAGACAAACGCTCTAGAACAAATAGACCACTTACTAAGGATGAGAGCTATAGAAAAGGTACCGTCTATGGAACAAGGACAAGGATTTTACTCCAGACTTTTCCTAGTGCCAAGAAAGGAAAACCAATGGAGACCTATTCTCGACCTGTCCGCTCTGAACACGTATCTCATTGTTCCAAAATTCAAGATGCTGACCCTACAGTAACTTCTTCCCATTCTGGGCAAGGAGTCTTGGCTGGTAACTCTAGATCTCAAGGAGGCATACCTGCACGTCCCCATACGACCAAATTGCAGAAGATACCTCAGATTTCTTGCAGGATCAGAGCATTATCAATTCTCAGCATTGCCTTTGGCTTATCTACTGCCCAGAGTATTCACGAAATGCCTGGCATCAGTAATTGCTCATTGCAGGCTTCAGGGAATTCAAATTTATCCATACCTGGACGACTGCCTGTTACAAGCGGACAACAAAAACAAATTAACAGAAGATTTGAGAGAGGTTATTCACCTATTGCAAGCCCTGGGATACACAGTCAACTTAAAGAAGTCAAGGCTGATACCATCCCAAAGGATAACCTTCTTGGGTGCAGAACTGGACACATCAAACCAAATGGCATTTCTCACAGCAGAAAAGCAGAAACACCTACCACTCTATTTCATGGCATTAACAACGCAGAACCAGCTTACAGCAAGGAAAGTCTTGCAAGCCCTGGGTTACATGGCATCCTGCATAATATTGATTCCACATGCCAGACTATATATGAGGAAGTTGCAATGGTACCCAAGGAATTTATGGTCTCAGCACAAGCACAGCCTAGAAACCCAAATTCCAATAATTCCATGCCTGAAGCAAGAATTCCGGTGGTGGGCTCAGGCCTGTCAATTGAACAAAGGGCTGCCCTTCCACAGCCCTCACCCAAGCCAGACTATCACCACGGACGCCTCAGACCTCGGTTGGGGGGCACACATGGTGGACAAGTGCATACAAGGCTTATGGACTCAAGACCAGCTGAAACTACACATAAATCTAAAAGAGATGCTGGCAGTAAAGCAGGCAATTCAGACATTCAGACCGTTTCTTCAACAGGGTCATTTGCTGATAAGGACGGACAACACCACAGTTATGTGGTATATCAACAAACAGGGAGGCACACATTCATATCCTCTCTGCCGGATGGCAATGGACCTCTGGAATGTGGCCCTGAACCTCAACATTCAGCTCCAGGCAATATTTGTGCCAGGAAAAGAAAATATACTAGCAGACATCTTAAGCAGAACTACCACGGATGCCCACGAATGGATGCTGCATCCAGACATCTTCAGATCCATTACAAGGAAATGGGGACTACCATAAATAGACCTATTCGCATCCCCACACAACCACCAATTGAAAAAATTCTGCACAAGGACATTCCACCCACTTGCTTGGAAGGTGGATTCCCTATCTTTCAGTTGGGAAAACCTGACAGCATATGCATTCCCACCTCTTCCTTTGATGCACAAAGTGCTACTGAAGATCAAAGAAGATCACCCAAGGATCATCCTGATAGCTCCAGACTGGCCGAGGCAGCATTGGTACCCACTATTGAGGAGTATGTCACGGGAACACACATGGCCTCTACCCCTAGTTCCTTTACTGCTAACACAGAACAACTTCAAAATCCTGCATCCGAACTTGAAAACACTGCAGCTAGCTGCTTGGAACATTGCATAAGACAAAATAACCCAGATTTATCTCAAAGGGTTAAAGACATTATCTTGGAGGCTCGCAGACCCTTAACAAGAAAAACTTATTCAGCAAAATGGAAAAGATACCTTATTTTGGAGTGCAGCAAAAGGAGAAAATGTATCTCTGGCAAACATAGCTAACATCTTGAAATATTTAGCAGAGCTTTTCCACAATGGCCTGTCCTACTCCTCCATTAAGATTCATGCATCAGCAATTTCAGCAGAATACAACATGGATCCTCCAGTCTTTTCTCATCCTCTACTCAAGCAGTTCCTGAGAGGAATTAAAAATGTAAAGCCACCAAGGAAGCCACCATTGCCTACATGGGACTTGAACTTTGTGTTAGAAAAGTTGACGCTTCCCCCTTTTGAACCAGCAGCAACAGCAGAATTACAGTACTTATCTTGGAAAACTGCTTTCCTGCTTGCAATCCCTTCAGCAAGAAGGGTTTCTGAATTACAGGCATTAATGGCAGTACAACCCTTCCTTATCTTCCATCAGGATAGAGTGTCTATGAGAACTAATCCTACTTTTATGCCAAAGGTGGTCTCCAGGGTATCATTAAACCAAGCAATCCACCTACCTACATTCTTCCCCAACCCACAGAACAGGGGGGAAAGACTACTACATACCTTGGATGTGCATAGGCAATTGCGCTACTACCTGGACAGAACCAAGAACAATAGAAAAACTGACCAGCTTCTGGTAGCATATGCGACAGGAATGGAAGGAAAAGCAATTTCAAAACAGACAATCTCAAAATGGATAGGAAATTGCATTAGATTTTGTTACTCTTATCATGGAAAGACAACTCCAGAAAACATCAGACCTCACTCCACAAGGGCTACAGCCACTACTACAGCTTTTTACGGAGTGGCTACCAAAGACATTTTAGAGGCTGCTACTTGGAGCTCCGTGCATACATTTGCCAAGCATTATAATCTACCTTTATACTCCAGATCCCGAGCAGGTTTTGCCACTGCTGTTTTGCAAGGGATCTTAACTACACCATAATCTTCTAAGTTCCTCCTCCCCCAGTTTGGCTATGGTATTCTACCCATTTGTTAGGACTGCAGATGCATCCTTGAAGGACATAGTACAGTTTTGTACCTACCATAAATGTAGATGTCCGAGAGGTATGCATCTGCAGTCAGGATTACCCACCCTCCTTCCCCTCTGTGGTACTCCTGGGGTATTTGCCCATCTTGTAGCTAGCTGGGGGAATCTATTATGGTGTATTTGTTTGTATATATGTATATACATGTTTATTTTTATTTGCTCTCTATTGTTTGGAAACATTTGCATTTATCCAAATTTAGCCTTCCTAGAGGGCATCTGGCATCTGGGGCAAGAAACGCTGAGGAAAATGGCGTCGGCTGATGCCTTTATACCCAATTAACAGCAGCTATGACGGGTGAAGAGCGACATCAGCCGAGGCCAGACCCAGACTTTGGAATCCGGCCGACCGAAGGGCTGCCTGAGGCAGGACAACCCATTTGTTAGGACTGCAGATGCATACCTCTCGGACATCTACATTTATGGTAGGTACAAAACTGTACTTTCTCTGCACTGCCCTTTAGCTTATCTACTGCGCCCAGGGTCTTTACAAAGTGCCTGGCTCCAGTAATTGCATTTTGCCGGCAAAGAAATATTCAAATATATCCATACCTGGACGACTGTCTAATTCAGGCAGTAAACAAGGACATTTTTCTAAAACATCTGGCGTTTGTAAAAAGGGTTCTGATTTGTCTAGGGTACACTGTAAACGAAAATAAATCACAACTGGTAACCTCTCAAAAAATTACATTCCTGGGTGCAAGCTTGAATACAACTGCCCAGATGGCATTCCTTACGCCAGAGAAGCAAATTCATTTCGTGACTTGCTTCAAACAGGTGGCCACAAAAACCCTGCTTTCTGCAAGTCAAATACTGCAAGCCTTGGAGTTCATGGCCTCTTGCATTCTTCTAATTCCATATGCAAGACTGCATATGAGGAAACTTCAGTGGTATTTAAAAAGTCTATGGAGTCAGCATTGTCACAGCCTGGAAACAATGATTCCTATCATACCTTGCCTGCGCCTAGAGTTCCTATGATGGACAGAGGTCTGCCACCAGAACAAGGGACTGCCATTCACATCACCCCCTGCTGCCCACATCCTAACTACAAATGCATCAGACTATGCATGGGGTGCTTATCTGGCAGGAAAGTGCATTCAGGGAAAATGGAGCCCAACTCAAATGCAGATTCACATAAATCGGAAAGAAATGCTAGCTGTACAGAATACTCTGACAGCCTTCAAGGACTACCTTCACCCGGGACAACTACTGATAAAGACAGACAACACCATGGTTATGTGGTACATAAACAAGCAGGGGGGTACACACTCCTACCCCCTTTGCAGATTAGCCATGGCATTGTGGAACACGTCCTTGACCTATCAAATACAACTACAAGCTCAATTCCTGCCAGGAAAGCTGAATACTCTGGCAGACGAACTAAGCAGAAATCTCATGGACCCACATGAATGGAAACTGGAACCACATATTTTCAACATGTTGACATGCAAGTGGGGGAGCCCAGACATAGATCTTTTTGCCTCACCCCAGAACTATCAGTTGGACAAATTTTGCACAAGAACTCCTCACAAAAAAGCCTGGAAAGTGGATGCTCTATCCTTCAGCTGGAAAAACCTATCGGTCTATGCTTTTCCCCCTCTGCCTCTGCTATCCAAAGTTCTACTAAAAGTCAAACAGGACAAACCAAGCATGATTTTGATTTCTCCAGACTGTCCTCGCCAACACTGGTACCCACTCCTGCGCAGTGTCACACCTTCCACCGTGGCACCTGCCTCAGACACCTTACTTACTGTCTCAGCAGAACAACCACATTTTGCGCACACTGCTCCAAACTTTGAATCTTGCAGTGTGGCTAATCACCTAAATTCACCCTTAACATCCCTCAGCAAACCTGTGATAGATGTCATTTTGGAGGCGGGAAGACCTAGTACTAGAAAGTCTTATGCTGACAAATGGAAAAGATTCTGTGCCTGGAATCAATCTCAAGGGATAAGCACAGCAGTGCCCAACATTACTCGGATTTTGCAATACTTAACTGAGATGCTTCACAAGGGCCTGTCCTCTTCCATAAAAATCCATGCCTCAGCCATTTCAGGTCATTACAACACAGAACCTCCCCTCTTCTCTCATCCTCTGCTAAAGCAGTATCTCAGGGCGGCCAAAAACTTAAGACCTCCCAGGAGAGCTCCAACCCCTGCCTGGGACCTTAATTATGTATTTGAGAAACTCACTCTCCCTCCTGTTGAGCCAGCTGCTACTGCAGACTTAAAATTTCTCTCCTGGAAAACAGCTTTCCTTTTAGCAGTCACTTCAGCTAGAAGGATTTCCGAATTACAGGCTCTTATGGCAGTGGAGCCGTTCATCATTTTTCATGTGGACAGGGTATTGCTCAGGACCAATTCACCCTTCATGCCTAAGGTGGTATCCAGTGTGGCTCTTAATCAGACCATTCATTTGCCAACTTTCTTTCCCAATCCACAGAACAAGGGGGAGCGGATTCTGCATTCATTGGATGTACACAGACAGCTTAGATTTTGCTTAAACAGGACTAAATCTCCAAGAAAAATCTGAACAACAGTTGGTAGCATTTGCTGCAGGGGCAGAGGGGAAAGGCTATTTCCAAGCAAACCATTTCCAAATGGATAAGCCATTGTATTCGTTTCTGCTATAAGCACCATGGAAAAACTATCCCCCAGGGGATCAGATCCCATTCCACCAGGGCTGCATTTACTTCTACAGCCTTTCTCAGAGGTGTTCCTACCAGGGACATTCTAGTAGCTGCTACCTGGAGCTTAGTTCATACTTTCACCAAACATTACCATTTACCACTTTTCTCCAAATCCAGAGCTGGCTTTGCCACTGCTGTCCTGCAGGGCCTTATAGCTGGTCCTATTGCTGTATAATTCCCTCCACCCAACCATAGTTTTGGGAATCTACCCAAATGTTATGACTGCAACAGTGAAACACGAAGAACATAGTACATTTGTGTACACTTACCATAAATGTAGATGTTGAAGTGTATTCACTGTTGCAGTCGTGGTTACCTTCCCTCCAGCCCCCTATTTTTCTTTAGCTATACCTCTACTTTCTTAAACTATGCTTAAAAGCCCTTTTGGTGTATTTGCTTTTGGTTGGAGGTATTTTTTTTGTGTTTTTAATTTTATTTGCTCCCCATTTGGGGTCACATTACATCTGTGGCAAGAAAAACTGATGTAATGGCGTCTGCTGCATGTTTTATACCCCTTACGACCTGACGTCATGGAAGAAGGGACAGCAACTGACACAGGACCCAAGACTTTGTTAATCAGGCCGACTGAGGGCAACCTGCCAGCAGATTACCCCAAATGTTATGACTACAACAGTGAATACACTCTAACATCTACATTTATGGTAAGTGTACACAACTGTACTTTTCAAGTTCAAGAGATGCCTAAATTGCAATCAGACTACCAACTCTGATGGGCACTCTTTGTCTCTATTGCTTGGGCATGGTGCATCTTCAGGAAGACTGTCATCTGTCATGGCCTCAGTCACCGGGCACTCGGAGAGAGAATAAACAAGGTTATTCTGAAGGGCCTTATTAAATTCAGCTTCAATGAGGCCGTGTCTGGTTCTGCCAAATGAAAAACAGATGTTAGCTTCCCTTCTTCTTCATTCAAACATAAATGATCTAAGAAGAGGAACAGCTTGGTGCTGATAGTATCATCGACATCACCTATCAAAATTATTTAAGACTTCCCTGGTTCCCAAAGTTCCAGCAAAACTGAATGGGGAAACTGATTCCACCATTGTTGCCTACCTCTGCACCAACATTTTCTGGACCAACTGCTGTTTTGGACCAAGCAACCTTGGAACCTTCCATTTCCTCCATTTCTCCAACTTCGGAACTGAAAGAATTCTCATTTAAAGACAGGCCATGTACAAGGTATTCATCGACAATAGACCCTTTTGTAGACCGACCTCCAAGTCCCTTCTTGGAGAATCTCTGGTCCCCCGTCAGTCTCTTTGGTCCATTTCAAGAGCCTCATGGAGTTTGATTATTTTGAGACTGGTGGACCATCTCCTGGCGGCAAGGGGGTTTATCTGCTTCCATGGTTCCTAGCCTTTCTGGCTCTGGAGCTTTATCTATCTCTACACCAGTTATTGTTCCCCCTCTGACTCCATCTGAGCCTTCGGAGTTACCAGTGTCGACAGTGCCAGCTTTGACTGTCTCTGTGCCAATCGGAGCTACTTCTCCAGCACCAATAGCTGCCTTGAGCTCTTTTTGATTCTGTCAGAACTGAAGACCTCCCGCAGTCATAGCTTTGTTGACAGTTGACAGTTCTGGGAAGTGTGGTTTCTGGTGTTGGAGCCATCCATGCTCCCTGGAGCTTCTGCACACGTAAGCTCGACTCCGGCTCTGGAGGCAGTTTCCTTGGTGTGGGATGGGCCATGGTTCCGCGCTGCCATTCCTCTACAGGGGACCTGCCTTCCAGGCCATGGAGAAGGCCTTGTCCACTGCGGGCTTACAGTTGATACCACTTTTGTCAGATCAGCAGCCTTGCTCTACCCCTTGCTCAGAGCTCCCTCCAGCCTGTGCCCTGGGACAGTGGGTAAAGAAGTCTCAGGATCCGACCATGGTAGTCATGTCCACTTCAGACACCTCTTCAGCCAGTCCCACCGAGGAGGGTACCCCCTGAAGAGGAAGTGCAAGAGGAAACACTTAGATTCCGCTGAGGAGTCTTCCACAGAAGATACCAATTTCAATGAAGGGGAAGATTCCCCAAAGTCACCTCCAGAAGTTGTGTCCTTTGGAGACATGCTAGAGATCCTGAAACACTGGGCTGGGTGGTCTTCCCTTCAACCTTTCTTAGATGAATCTGTATACTTGTAGGCTTTCCATACCTGATCATCTACCTCCTGGATCTCTTCGCCTGCTGATGATTTGATTAAACTGATTGCGCAGCGGGTTTGGAAGATACCTGATTCCATCAAGCCAATTCCTAAGAGACCAGACTGCATTTTGACAGCTCCTCAGGATCAACAGCATTGGGCTAAAGGGATACCCGTAGACTCCGTGGTGGTAGTGGCAGCCACCAAAAAGGAATTTGTTGATAAAAGTCCTACTATCCATCCTCCTAATAGAGTCTATGATGATAGATAAATTTGGAAAGGGTGTGTATGCTTCAAAAACCTTCGCTTGTCAGGTCCTTGAATTTCATGGCACATTTCACGAGATTTCAACGAGATATGATAAAGGAGCCATCAGATACTCCATCAGATTATTTGCAGCAAAACGGTAACTGCAAGACTATTGCTTCAGACTCGAAGATCGATGTTGGTCTCCATTGTTTTAGTTCCCCTTGTGAGATATCACATGCATATTCTTCAGTGGCTCTTGGCTTCCTGACGGTCCTTACTGAATCAATCCATGTCTAGTCTGATAATGATCACCAGTTTATGCAAGAAAGACTTGAATTTGGTGGCCTCACTCCCAACAAAATTTTGTTGGACAGACCCTTTGTTCTTCCTCAACCTCAAGCCCTAGTGACCACAGAGACCTCACAGATGAGGTGGAGGGGGCATTACCTGGGAAAGACAGTCCAAGGTACTTGGTCCCAGTTGAAGGCCAGTTTGCACATCAGTATTCTGGAGATGAGGGCAGTGCTCTTAGCATCGCAAGCATCCCAAGAAATCCTTGAGTTCAAACAGACATGTCAGTAGTCTGGTACATCAACAAGTAAGGGGGAACCAGACCTTGCCCTCTGTCAAGAAGCACTCAGGGAATGGCAGTGGGCGATTTTCATCCGAGCGCTTTGTTACTGCATAGCATATTCTGGGGAGCTCCAGTGTGATTGCGGGCAAATTTGAGCAGGTGCATTCTAATTCCTCATAAGTGATCTCTCAATCCTTTAGTGGCGGAAAGGATTTTCTGCCAGTGGGGCCAGCCCAGCTGTGACTTCTTCTTAGCTTCTCCCCTGAACAACAAGTGCAGCAGCTACTTTGCCCTGATTTCCCCCCTCCGGGGGAGTCACCGAGAGATGTTCTTCACAGTTGGCCCTCCAGTCTTTTGTATGCCATTCCCCCAAATCCTCTCATCTTAATTTCTAAAGAAAGCATACAGGTTGAAGAACAGGATAATTCTCATTGCCCCATTCTGGCCTTGACAGATATGGTTTCCCTTTCTTTTTGGCCTCATCTAATTCGGAAGTCTTGGACACTAGACCTAGCTCCAGACCTGTTGTCCCATCCGGACGGACTAGTTCACCCGAATCTTCTAAATTTCAAGCTCATTGTGTGGCTTCTCCAGTTCCAAGCATTTTACTCTCTCTTTCCCAGTTCAAAGAATTGTTCTAGCCTCTCGCAAGCCTTCAGCTGGATGTTTGCACTTCAGTAAGTGGCATTTTTTTTTTTAAATGAGCTACAGAGACAGTAACCTCAATCCACATTCTGCACCAGTTGATAGGGTCCTGTAGTTTTTGGCTTTGCTTTTCAACTCAGGAATATCTTCCTTGACTATACGAGTGCATCTAGTTGCAATTTCCAGTTTTCATAATGGTTTAAATGAGACAACGCTAATATCCCACAAACATTGTTAAACTTTAAAAGGAACTTTAATGCTAAGACCCCATACAAAGACCCTTCTACACCTTGGGACTTGAAACCTTCAGGTACTTCAGTCCTTAATTTATTCCCCATTTGAACCATCCGTAAATCGTGATTTGAAGTTTTTATCCTAGAAAACCTTATTTTTGATTGCCATTACTTCTGCCAGGAGGGTTTCCGAGCTGTAAGCCTTATCTTGCGAACCTCCTTACATAATTTTCCATAAAGACGGTCTCCTTGCACACAAATTCTTCATTTCTATCAAAGATACTATCCGAAAACAGTATCAACCAGACTATACAACTTTGGTTTTCTTCCCCATTTTCTCAAACAAGGGTGAATATATTCTCTGCATTTACTAGATGTGCATAGACAATTGTGTTTTTACCTTCAGAAAATGAAGGAAATCAGAAAATCTGATCAGTTTTTCTTTCTTTTCTGCTACTATGGACAAACCAGTTCCTAAGGTTACTTTGGCTAATGGCTTAACTACTGTATAACCTTCATTTATAACAAAAGGAAAGTGTAACTACCAGGACCTGTTAAAGCGCATTCAACAAGGGCAGTAGCCGTTTCTGCAGTCTTTCATTCCAGAGCTTCTATAGACTATATATATGCAGTGGTTACCTGGGCGTCCCCGCATACCTTTGTTACTCATTACAAGCTGGATCTGGACTCTAGGGGACAAGCATCATTTAGCTCGATGGTGCTCAGGAATATTACTTGAAAATTGACAACATCAGTTAAAGTTGCGTCTTCATAACATTCCATCCGTGTTGTTGATCTTCACTTATCCTTGACACCCCAACCCTCTTTTCCCCGGCCGTATGGTTTCTTGGTGGAAATATAAAAAAATGTAAACAGAACTTTGATTTTAAAAAATGGTCGCATCTTTTCATGGCTGAAGGAAGAATATATGGCAACTGCTAAAGATTGGGGGGGGGGGGGTACTGTAAATAATAAAACATAAAAAAATTGATGCACTTGATTTTTCCCTTAGTGAGCTTAACTGTATGGTGAATGCCTTTGATAAAAATGTATGTGATAAAGTTGTGGCCAATACAGTGCACAATAATGCTACTTTGGAATCAGCAGCTGTATTAGAGAATACAGAAGAGTAAACAGACACCACCTGTGCTTCAGTTGTGAATGGCACCTCCCTATTGAATGAGGATTTTTGGAGAGGTACAATGGCGCTACAGATAAGACTTCTGGAAATGGTGGAAACCAGGGACAGGGATTTGTTGAGAGGCAGACCACAGAAAGTAGAAGATGGCAAAGGGCCACAGACCAGGAGCAGAACAAAAGATTGGAAGAACTGAATAAAAATGTTGATGTTAAGTTGTCTATCTCGCCTTCATTCTTGCTGGATGGGTTCGGAGCCGACCTCGGCTCCGACTCGGCCACTCTAAAAGCTCGAGAGTTGGTTCCACCGGCTCGAGGCTCCCCTTATATCCCACAATGCTAGGCGTGAGTTACCTCAGATATCGTTTGCCGCTACAGCGATCGAGGTGTTGGTTTTCTACCGGTTCTTGGTAAGTGACTTTCTTGTAAAGTTAGTGTATTTAAACCCCTTTATTTTTAAATTTTATACTTATTTCCCTTAGTTTAGAGGAATTCTTGCCCCTTTTTCTTAAAATTCCTGTTTTTTTCCCACAAGAACTTTAAGTTCTTCCCTCGGGCCTTCAGGCCTTCTTCCTTCCCTAGTGGATGTGTGTGTGTGTTATTTTTCTTAATTTAAAACCTAGTTAGTAGTTTTATTTTAAGCTAAAACTAGACAGGGTGTAATCAGTGTGTTTTTTGACTGTGTGTGTGATTGCACTTTCAGAATGTCTAAAGAATCAAAGGTCTCAGGCTTCAAGAAGTGTGATGCGTGCTGTCAGAAAATGTCTCTGACAGACGGTCACACTTCTTGTGTCTACTGCCTGGGACCTTTGCACCTGCAGGACTCCTGTGCTGTTTGCCATGGCTTCAGTCCCAGGGTCCTGCAGGAAAGAAAAAATAAGTTAATTTTAAGAGGTTTACTCAAGCCTGAGGATTCCCTTACTGTGTCTTCAGGGAAGCCCTCCAAGCCTTCTAGGCTCCAGCAACTGAGCCGAGACCTAAGGCTTCTAAACCTCCGCCTACATCGGCTCCGGCTGGAGCCGATGAGTCTCAGTCCACAGTTTCTGTGGTTCCTCGCTCGGCTGGAGCCGAGGTATTAGAAATTCCCGTGTCGGCTCCGACCAGACCTTCGGAGCCGACATCTAGGAAGAGGTCCAGGTCACCATCCCTTGGCTCCGTTCATTCGGCTCCAGGATCTCCCCTGCTGTCTGAACGGAGCCATAAATCTCACTCCTCTAGGTCATCGAGGCTGTCGGATCATGACCTTCAGAGGGTAGTGAGTCGACTTCTTAAGTCCGAGGCACTGGCCCAGATGCTTCAGAGCCCGACTCATCAGTCGATGCCTGCCCCTGTCCATCAATATATTCCTCCTCCGACTCTGTTGAGCTCGGAGCCGGGTCGTGTCGGAACCGAGACTGTGGTAGCGTCGGAGCCGATACAATTGTCTTCGGCTCCATCGTCGGCTCCGATTTCTTCCTTAGAAGAATCTCTGCGCCGGACTTCCATCGTCGGCTCTGAGGGGGTGAGTGGCATCGGACCCTTGTCCGACCCCGCTCTTCCTCTCGGAGCTTCGGCGCTGGTGAGTTCGGCTCCGACATCGGCCTCGGAGCCATCACTGTCGGTGCCGAGGGAGGTTCTCAGCTTCTCGGAGCGGGGACCTCTGGCTTTGCCTGACAGGGTGCGTTCGAGGTCATGCGGAGTGTGTTAGAGCCTGGCTCTACTCCACAGTCGGCTCCGTCCGCCCCTCCCTCACGGTGCCTCAGGTCAAGTCGACTCACTCCCTCATCCCGGACTGCAGAGAGCCAGCTCCTCAGGAACCCCTGTGGGATTTCATCCTCTTCCGAGGCCTCTCCTGATTTGGCAGAAGAGCCCCTCGGAAGAGGAAGTGTAAGAGGAAACACATTGACTCACCTGAGTCCATCACATCTGACACAGATTTAGATGATTCGAGGGTTCCCCGTTCCCCTTCTGAAGATGTCTCCTTTGCAGACATTCTAGAGATCCTGAAGCAGAGGGAAATTGGCCAGCCCTTAACCCTTCGGAGGATGAATCTGTGTATCTTGAGGCGTTTGGCTCTCGCCCTTCCACCTCCTGGGTGCCCCCCCCCCTTGCCCCCCTCATCCAGGTGGTTGCTTAAAAGGCATGGACGGCTCCTGATTCAGTGGACCCCACTCCCAGGAGACCCTCCAAATTCATAACGGCACCAGCAGACAAACAGTTCTTGACAAAAGGAGTTTCTGTGGATGCTATGGTGGTAGCTGCTGCCACTAAGAAGGAACTAGCTGATCCTTCAGTACCTGTCCATCCACCTAACAAGGAATCTAGGTCCATGGACAGGTACGGAAGCGGATGTTCTCGTCAGCGACATTTACTATGCGTCGCTGAACTACCTGTGCCATTTCACTGCCTTCAAAGGGACTTGATCAAAGAAGCGAGTGACATGTTGAAGGACCCTACAGCTGCGGGTTTTCAAGATAAGATGAACACGCAGCTGGCTACCCTTAACTCCATAGCCAACTCCTCCATGCGCCTCCTTTCTTATGCGGCTGATGGAGCGAGTAGGGCCGCAGGGACAGGTGTGGCCTTACGTAGGCATGCCTGGATGCGGCTATGCAATTTGCGGACCCCTTCAAGACGTCTTTCACTAACTCCCGCTTTGATGGATCATCTCTCTTGGTCCTCAAGTGAAAGAAACCTTGACTAGGTGCGAGACTGATGGCAAGACTCTTTCTGCCGCCGGAGTCCGTTTTCTACTCCTTCTAGGCCTTACCCCAAAGGCCAGAAAAGTGGGAAAATGTGGTTCCGTAAACAATCTCAAGGGACTTCGCCTGACGACAAAGTCGTTTCCCGCCAGAGGCAGAGGCGGAATAACAATGGTAGACGCCGCCTCGAGGCAGGGGCTCCGCAGAACCAGGGCAATCGGGAAGCCTTCTCTGATAAGCCCTTTCAGCATCCCTGAGGTGTTGCCCGACTGCCCACCTTCGGAGGCAGTCGGGGAAGATTGTCACTGTACCCAGAAGCCTGGCTATCCCTGACTCAAGACAAATGGGTACAGTCCGTCATTTCGAAGGCTATTCTATTCCCTTTCTTCAATTCCAATCCAATCAAAAATCCCTTCCAGATGTTCCACCCGCTCAAAGGGATCTAGCGGTTTTGGAAATTTCAAAACTGCTTGCAAAAGAGCAATTCAGCCAGTTCCTCCAGACCAGAAAGGATCCGGAACCTACTCAAAACTCTTTTTAGTGCCAAAGAAAACAGGGGTCTGGAGACAAGTTTTGTATCTCAGCATCTTGAACAGATCAGTCAAGAAAACAAGATTTGGATGGTCACGCTGCAATCCATCCTTCCCTATTGGGAAAAGGCAACTGGATGTGCTCTATAGACCTTCAGGATGCGTACTATCACATAAAAATGAACAGACGCTCCAGAAGATTCCTCTGCTTCAGGCTGGGAACCAGTCATTTTCAGTTCAGGGCCCTGCCCTTTGGTCTCACCACTGCCCCGGTGTTTACCAAATGCATGGCAGTGGTAGCTTCTCACCTGAGACGACAAGGATTCCAGGTGTTTCCATATTTGGACGACTGGCTCCTCACAGCTCCCACCAAGCATCTCCTTCTGATGGCCAGGGATTACACTTTTCGCATTTGTCAAAAGTTAGGCATTTCAATAAATTGCGAAAAGTCTGTTTTGTCGCCTTGTCGCTATTACTTTCATAGGCGCAAATCTAGACACAGTAGACATGTCTGCAAGACTAACACATCAGAGAATAACAGACATTCACAAACTGGTCTCACTCCTTTTCAACAACAACAGAATCAAAGCCAGGTTAGTTCTGAAAGTGTTGGGAATTATGGCGGCGGCCATACCTCTGCTTCCATTAGCCAGATTCCACATGCGGATCCTTCAATGGATGCTCTTTACACAATGGTCATACCAGCAACTTCCAATGTCCCACACCATTATGATCACGCAGGCGTGCAGAAATCATCTCATGTGGTGGATGTCTTCCCCTCAGCTCTGGTTGGGAAGACCCTTTGTTCCACCCCCTCCGGTTGCTACTCTGACAACGGATGCCTCCTTGATCGGGTGGGGGGGGCATTATCAGGGCAGGACGGTCCAGGGCACATGGCAACCAGACGAATGCCACTTGCACATAAATGTTCTGGAGATGAGAGCAGTGCTTTTAGCGTTGCAAGCCCTTCAAGACTCTCTTCCTTTGGGAACGATTGCAATCCAGACAGACAATATGTCTGTAGTGTGGTACATCAACAAACAAGGCGGAACCAGGTCATACCCCCTGTGTCGAGAAGCACTCAGATTGTGGCAATGGGCGATTTCTTCTCAGCGGTTTCTGATAGCAACGCACATCCCCGGGAAGTCCAATCAAATTGCGGACAAGTTGAGCAGAGCTATCCTCATGCCTCACGAGTGGTCTCTGAAAGACTCTGTTGTGAGAGAAATTTTCCTCAAGTGGGGTCAGCCTTGCTGCGATCTTTTGCTACTCCCCAAAACAGCAAGTGCAGAGAATATTTCACTCTATTCCCTTTACCAGGCCAACCCAGCAGAGACGCTCTAGTCCAAGTTTGGCCCCGGGGACTTCTGTATGCATTTCCTCCTTCCCACTAATCTCTCAAGTGATACAGAAAGCTATCGCTCAGAAGGCCTCATTGATCCTCATTGCTCCTTACTGGCCTCGACAGGTGTGGTTCCCCTTTCTACATCAATTTCTATTGAGCGACCGTGGCATCTGGACCTAGTTCCAGATCTTTTGATCCATCAGTCGGGTCAGTTACATCGCTCCCTCCCTCTCTGAACCTCACTGCTTGGTTCCTCCAGTTCCAACCTTAGCCAGGCTTCCTCAATTATCTCACTCCGCTCGAGATATTTTGATAGCTTCCCATAAATCTTCCACTCGGAAGATTTATTTGAGTAAGTGGAAACGCTTCACATATTGGGCTCAAGGAAGGGACATAGATCCTTTCACTGCTTCCATCCAAATAGTCCTTGATTTTCTAGCTGAACTCTTCCATGCAGGTTCATCTCCCTCTACTCTTAAAGTTCATTTGGCAGCTATTTCTAACTTTCATGTGGGTATTTCTGAATCTGCCTTAATGTCCCACAAGCTTTGCAAAGCATTTTTGAAAGGAGTTTTTCTTCTCAGACCTCCTATAAGAAATCCTCCTTCTCCTTGGGACCTAAATTTAGTTCTTGCTTCTTTGATTCTTCCCCCTTTCGAACCTGCAGTCTCCTGTTCTTTAAAATTGCTATCATGGAAGACTCTCTTTCTGGTAGCTATTACTTCAGCTAGAAGAGTTTCAGAACTTCAAGCACTCAGCTGTCGACCTCCTTATCTATTGTTTCATAAGGACAGGGTATCCTTACGCCCGAACCCGTCCTTTTTGCCTAAGGTAGTCTCGACGTCAAATCTAAATCAAAGCATTGACCTCCCTGTCTTTTTTCCAGAATATTCCAATACATCTGAACAAAAATTACACTGCCTGGATGTTCATCGTCAATTGAGGTACTATTTGGATAGAACAAAACAATTCAGAAAATCTGACCAGCTGTTTGTCTCCTATGCGGAAGGCAGAAAGGGACTTTCAGTTTCAAAGGTATCATTATCCAGATGGCTAACATCTTTGATTTCCCTTGTATATGAAATTAGACACCAAAAGCTGCCTAATAAACCTAAGGCCCATTCCACCAGAGCTTTGGCTACTTCTTTAGCCTTCCAAGACAGACTGCCTATTGACACCATTTGTGCAGCGGCTACTTGGGCTACTCCTCACACTTTCATTTCTCATTATAAGTTGGATTTAGCTTCTAGGCATAGAGCTAACTTTGGTTCCACTGTTCTCAGGAGTCTGTTCCGTTAGGCCACCCGGGACAAGGTGCTAGGACGCTGTCCCATCCAGCAAGAATGAAGGCGAGATAGACAACTTAACATAAAGAAGTTATGTTCTTACCATAACGTTCCATGTTAGTTGTCTTCTTCTCGCCTTCTTCTTAAGGCCCCACCCTCCTGCCCCCTGGCCTGGACAGACCTAGAGGAGTTGTGATTGTGACCTCTCTTTCTACCACCTCTGTACTTTAGGTATATGCTCTGCTGTGCATATTTCCTGGATCAGGATGTAGGTCACCCTTCTCTTCTCCCTTATTTATAGAGGTGGATTTTGTTACTAATTATTCTATTACTATTATAGGCTGGGCCTAGCTTACAAATGAGATCTGAGGTAACTCACGCCTAGCATTGTGGGATATAAGGGGAGCCTCGAGCCGGTGGAACCAACTCTCGAGCTTTTAGAGTGGCCGAGTTGGAGCCGAGGTCGGCTCCGAACCCATCCAGCAAGAAGAAGGCGAGAAGAAGACAACTAACATGGAACGTTATGGTAAGAACATAACTTCTTTTTATAAACCTATCCAGTTTGGTATTGGCAGAGCATTATTTAACCCTACTACAAAAGGGGTTGAAGCTTATTCCTTCTAGTACTGACAATGTGCTTTAGTGCCTTAACTGATTTAAGGATGTTTGTTAGAAATGTCAGTTTGAAATTTGTTTTTAGTGATTCTTTGTCTACTATGCCACAGCTATGTAAAAAGTCTAGCTTATTTTACCTGTTAATTACCCCATATTAAATGCCTTTAGTGAGATGTGTGAGCAGGGCAAAAGACAATATTATACCTAAAAAGTAGCAATATAACCTAAATTTCTCTGAGAGTGAGGCATTAAGGAAATTGGAGAGCAATAATGATACTGCAATAAAGCAAGCTGATAAAGGGGGGTGCTTTGGTAATACTAAAAGTGATGAATATATGCTTGAATTTTTATGTGACACTAGCACTTTTGTTGAAATGAATAAAGTTAACATATCTAAATATGTGAGTAGGTGAATATGGGCATATACAAACAACATATTTCGGCTGTTCTCAGTAGGGGTTGCCACAGTGGATCATCTGTTTCCATTTCTTCCTGTTCTCTGCATCTTGCTTTCACACCAACCAACGTGCGTGTCCCCTCTCACCACATCCATAAACCTTATCTTATGCTTTCCTCTTTTCCTTTTACCTGGCAGCTTCATCCTTCGCATCCTTTTCCCAATATACCCAGCATCCCTCCTCAGAACATGTCCAAACCAACGCAGTCTTGCCTCTCTGGCATTGTCTCCAAACTGTCCAACCTCAGCTGACCCTCTAATAATACTAATTTCTAATCCTGTCTATCCTCGTCACACTCTGTGCAAATCTTAACATCTTTAACTCTGCCAACCCCAGCTCTGACTCCTGCCTTTTTGTCAGTGCCACCGTCTCCACCCCATATAATATAGCTGGTCTCACTACCCTCTTGTAGGCCTTCCCTTTCACTCTTACTGGTACTCGTCTGTCACAAATCACTCCTGACACTATTCTCCACCCACTTCACCTTGCCTGTACTCTCTTCTTCACCTCTGTTCCACACTCACCATTACTCTGAACTGTTGATCCCAAATATTTAAATTCATCCACCTTCGCCAGCTCTACTCCCTGCATCCTCACTATTCCTCTAGCCTCGCTCTCATTCACATGCACATGTTGTCTTAGTCCTACTGACCTTCATTCCTTTCCTCTCTAGAGCATATTTCCACCTCTCCAGGGTCTCCTCACCCTGTTCCCTATTCTCACTACAGATCACAATGTTATCGGCAAACATCATAGTCCACGGGGACTCCTGTTTGATCCCATCTGTCAACCTGTCCATTACCATTGCAAATAGGAAAGGGCTCGGAGCTGATCCTTGATGTAATCCCACCTCAGCCTTAAATGCATCTGTCACTACTCCTGCAGACCTCACCACTGTCACACTACCCGCATATATAAGCTCTACCACTCTTATATACTTCTCACCACTCCCGACTTCCTCATACAGTACCACAACGCCTCTCAAGTCCACAAAGACGCAGTGCAATTCCTTCTGACCTTCTCTACACTTCTCCATCAACACCCTCAGAGAAAACATTGCATCTGTAGTGCTTTTTCCTGGCATGAAACCATACTGCTGCTCACTAATCATCACCTCTCTTCTTAACCTAGCTTCCATTACTCTTTCCCATAATTTCACGCTGTGACTGATCAGTTTTATCCCTCTGTAGTTACTACAGCTCTGCACATCACCCTTATTCTTAAAAATCTGTACCAAAACACTTCTCTACTCCTCAGGCATCCTCTCACTTGCCAAGATTTCATTTAACAATCTGGTTAAAAACTCCACTGCTCTCTCTCCTAAGCACCTCCATGCTTCCACAGGTATGTCATCTGGACCAACAGCCTTTCCATTCTTCATTCTCTTCATAGTTGTCCTTACCTGCTCCTTGCTAATCTGCTGCACTTCCTGATTCACTATCTCCATATCATCCAACCTTCTTTCTTTCTCATTCTCTTAATTCATCAGCCCCTCAAAGTACTCTTTCCATTTGCTCAACACACTCTCCTCGCTTGTGAATGTGTTTCCCTCATTATTCTTTATCAGCCTTACCTGCTGCACATTTTTCCCAGCTCGGTCCCTCTTTGTAGCCAATCGGTACAGGTCCTTTTCTCCCTCTGTGTCCAACCTTTCATACAAATCTTCATACGCCTTATTCTTAGCCTTCGGCACCTCTCTGTTTGCCATTTGCCTCATCTCATTATACTCGTCTACTGTCTTCATCTCTCTGACAAATCCCATTTCTTCTTTGCCCACCTCTTTCTCAGTATACTCTACTGCACTTCCTCTTTCCACCACCAGGTCTCCTTGCCCTCCTTCCTCTGTCACACAAAGCACCTTTCTAGCTGTCTCCCTTACCACCTCTGCTGTAGTTACCCAGCTATTTGGTAACTCTTCACTGCCACCCAGTGCCTGTCTTAACTGTTCCCTGAATTCCACCTCATAAACACCCTTTTTCAGCTTCCACCATTTGATCCAAAGCACTTTCCTCACACTCCTCCCTCCTCCTCCTCTTGATCACCAGTGTCATCCTACAGGCCACCATCCTATGCTGCTTAGCTACGCTTTCCCCTGTCGCCACGTTACAGTCTCCAATCTCCTTCAAGCTGGCCCTCCTGCATAGGATATAATCCACCTGTGTGCATCTTCATTCTTGTACGTCACCCTGTGCTCCTTCGTAAAATATGTATTCACCACAGCTATGTCCATCCTTTTTGCAAAATCCACTACCTTCTGTATTCCTCTCCTTAACACCATACCTACCCATCACTTCCCTATCCCCTCTGTTCCCTTCACCAACATGCCTATTGAAATCCACCCCAATCACCGCTCTCTCACCTTTGGGGTACATTCACCACCACTTCAGCCAACTCACTCCAAAATTTTTCTTCCTCATCCATTGCACATCCAGCTTATGCACTAACATTCATCATCACACCATCAATTTCCAACTTCATAAACATCACTCTGTCCGTCACTCTCTTCACCTCCAAAATACTCTTGGCATACTTTTCTTTCAGGATAACCCTTACCCCATTTCTTCTCCCATCCACACCATGATGGAGCAATTTAAACCCACCTCCAATACACCTTGCCTTACTCTCCTTCCATCTGGTCTCTTGCACGCAGAATATATCCGCCTTACTTCTCTCCATCATATCAGCTAGCTCTCTCCCAATACCAGATGTCCTTCAAGGATGCATCTGCAGTCATAACAAATGGGTTGTCCTGTCGTCAGGCAGCCCTTCGGTCGGCCGGATTCCAAAGTCTGGGTCCGGCTTCGGCTGATATCGCACTTCACCCGACGTCATCTCTGCTGGTCTTCGGGTATAAAGGCATCAGCCGACGCCATTTTCCTCAGTCTTTCTTGCCACGTGGCACCCGAAGCAGAAGCTGTTCGCAAGTGCCGGTCGGTCAGATCCAGAGATTACTACTACCGAATACTACTTCGAAGACTTCTAAAAAGCTAAGTACCCCGTTGGGGACTCTTTCTTGCCTCAGCCGATGTCAGAAAAAGTAAATAACTGTTTAACTTGTGGGAAACAAATACCTCATAAAGATTTCCACTCTTACTGCCTACCTTGTTTAGGCCCAGACCACGACGTAGCAGCCTGTTTAGCCTGTGCTTCCTTCAACCGATTTAACGCTTAGGCCGGTCGGAGTTTGCTGAACAGTTTTTCGCCCGATTTTGTGTACATTATGCCGCCGGATCCTCCGACTACCCAAATTGTTAAAAACGCAAAGAAAAGACCGACACTCGCGGTCTGCGGTTTCGCGAAACCACGGTTAAGCAAGTTGCGAGTGTCTCGGTTTCGGCGAAACCGAGAAAACCGGTCATTCTTCAGCCGAATCCACGGCTACTACTGAGGCTCCTGCTACCTTAGTTGAATCGGCCTCTGAAGTTTTGCCTACTACTGTGGTTCCTAGTGAATTATCAGACACCATCCCTTTGGATGTCTCTACCCCAGCACGTGGTGCTGCTAGGCCTCCTGCAGCCATGTCTATTAAGGCCTTTGCCAGGGCTAAAGCAGCCAAAACTGTTAAATCAGTGCCTGTTAAACCCCCCTCACACAGGCCCACTTCTAGTTCACAAATGCTTACTTTGGCAGAGGATTTAATATCCTTAATTAGGGGATCCCAATCTCACCCAGACAGGGCCTCTCAGCCTCCAGAAAAGAGACCTAGAGCAGAGCCTCCCGAGCCAGTGTCCTCTGATTCTTCGGATGACTCCGACATAACAGATCAGCCAGAGGCTCCTTTTTCTACTTATGAAGATTCCGATGCTGAAGAATCCATTCCATCTGCCTCTCCACCAGAGGAATTTTCCTTTGGGGAAACCTTACATGCCATGAGAGAACAATTCCAATGGCAGGGACAAGATTTCTCAGATTCAAGAAAAAGGCTTAGGACCTTTCTGCACTTACCACAACATAGGCCCTTAGCTATACCTCCAGTTCTGCCTGTTGTGGATGATGCATTTAATGATGTTTGCACTGCTCCTGATACTTTACCTCCAGCCCCTGCCAAACCAGATAGATTTTACAGGGTGCCAGACACTCATCACCACCTATTCAAGGCCCCACTTGCAGATCCTGAGACTATATCCCAGGGGCCTAAGGCAGTAGCCTCGACCTGCAAAACCCTCTCCTTCTGAAAGGGAATCCAGGTCCTTAGAGAGATGGGGAAAAAGTTTACACCTCTGCTACTCTCTCAGCTAGAGCTTTAAACTGTCAGTTTCATATGATCCAATACCAAGAGTTTATGCTTGATCAGTTAACTAAGAAGCTGTCCTCTGATGACTCCTTAGATAAGAAATATGTTTTAGAAATGGTGAATAACATTCAGCAGGTTAGTAACCATTCTTTAAAATGTGGCTATGATGCACTGGAGGCTTCATTTAGATCAGCCATGACTGGCACAGTGATAAGAAGGCATGCATGGTTGAAAGAACAGGTCTTGCCGGATCATGTTAAAGCAAAGCTGTTAGATGCTCCTATGGATAAGGCCAGTCTATTTGGTACCCCTGCTCAGCAAGTAATGAAGAAAATGGAAGAGAAGGCAAAATCTGTATAAACAGTTAAGGATTTCTTACAGGTTCAGCCCCCAAGGTTTAGCAGGAACTGGCCTGCCAAAAATTGGTCCTTTCCAGACTCCTCAAAATCTCAAAGAGGCAGGAATAGACGCTCTAGAGGCAGAAATCAATCCAGAGGAGGTGCCTACAGAGGACGCCAGTGGCAAGGCAATAACCAGCGAGGCACAGACACAGACACAACCACTGCCACTGCAACAGGACAATCTCAGTGACTTGGCTCTGACACCGCCTACCAGGGAGCAAATAGCAGCACCTTTAGGCGGAAAGTTAACCTTATTTTCGAAAAATTGGCACTATATCACAAAAGACAAGTGGATTTTGCAAACCATAGACCAAGGCTACAGGTTCCACTTCCACACCTTGCCAGTAAAAAGAGGAATGCCAAACCTACCTCCAAATCAAAAAACAGAAGCTCTAAAGCAGATAGCTCAATTAACAAAGATGAGAGCTGTGGAAAGAGTACCAATAACAGAATAGGGCAAAGGATTCTACTCCAGACTCTTCCTAGTACCAAGAAAAGAGAAAAGTTGGAGATCTATTCTCGACCTGTCCGTCTTAAACACATACATCATTGTCCCAAAATTCAAAATGCTGACCCTACAGCAACTTCTTCCCATGCTGGGCAAGGAGTGTTGGCTGGTAACTCTAGATCTCAAGGAGGCATACCTGCACGTCCCCATACGACCAAATTGCAGAAGATACCTCAGATTTCTTGCAGGATCAGAGCATTATCAATTCTCAGCATTGCCCTTTGGCTTATCTACTGCCCAGAGTATTCACAAAATGCCTGGCATCAGTAATCGCTCATTGCAGGCTACAGGGAATCCAAATTTATCCATACCTGGACGACTGCCTGTTACAAGCGGACAACAAAAGCAAGCTGACAACAGATTTACAAAGAGTCATTTGCTTACTACAAGCCCTGGGATACACAGTCAATTTAAAAAAGTCAAGACTGATACCATCCCAGACAAGAACATTCTTGGGTGCGGAATTGGACACAGTAAAACAAATGGCATTCCTAACTGCAGAAAAACAAGAACAACTCCTCTTTACTTCTTGGCATTAACAAAGCAGAACAAACTAACAGCAAGAAAAGTACTGCAGGCCTTGGGCTTCATGGCATCATGCATAATCCTGGTCCCCCATGCCAGACTGCATATGAGAAAGCTACAGTGGTACCTAAAGAATTTATGGTCTCAACACAGGCACAGCTTAGAAACCAAAATTCCACTAATCCCATGCCTGAAACAAGAGTTCCTATGGTGGGCTCAAGCATGCCAGTCAAACCCAGGCTTGCCCTTCCACAACTTTCAAGCAAGCCAAACCATCACAACGGATGCCTCAGACCTAGGCTGGGGGGCGCACATGTTGGACAAATGCATACAAGGATTGTGGACTCCAGACCAGCTGCACCTGCACATAAACCAAAAAGAAATGCTGGCAGTAAAACTAGCAATCCAGAAATTCAGACCATTCCTCAAAGAAGGCCATTTAATGATAAGGACAGACAACACCACAGTCATGTGGTACATCAACAAACAGGGAGGCACTCATTCATACCCCCTATGCAGGATGACTCTGGACCTTTGGAATATGGCTCTGAGCTACAACATCCAGTTACAGGCAATATTTGTGCCAGGAAAAGAAAACACCCTAGCAGACATGTTAAGCAGAACCACCTCGGATGCTCACGAATGGATGCTACACCCGGACATTTTCAAGGCCATCACAAAGAAATGGGGAATGCCACAAATAGACATTTTCGCATCCCCACTCAATCACCAGCTCAAAAAATTCTGCACAAGGACATACCACCCATTTGCATGGAAGGTGGACTCTCTATCCTTCAGTTGGAAAGGCCTGACAGCATATGCATTCCCACCTCTTCCCTTGATGCACAAGGTACTACTGAAAATCAAAGAGGAACGTCCAAGGATAATTCTGATAGCTCGAATGGCCAAGACAACACTGGTATCCATTGCTGAGGAGCATGTCTCAGGGGAGAATGTGGTCAATACCCCTGATGCCTTTGATGTTAACTCAGAACAACTACAACATCATGCACTCAAACCTAAAAACCTTGCAACTGACTGCCTGGAACATCACATAACAGCAACTAACCCAGACTTATCCCAAAGGGTTAAAGACATTATCCTTGAAGCCCGCAGACCTTCAACAAGAAGGAACTATGCAGGAAAATGGAAAAGGTTTGTCATTTGGAGTACTGAAAGAGGAAAAGATGTGTCGAACATAGATATTGCTAACATCCTGGAGTACTTGGCAGAGCTTCTACATACAGGCCTGTCCTATTCCTCCATCAAGATACATGCATCAGCTATTTCAGCAGAATACAGCTTCGATCCACCTGTCTTTTCGCATCCTCTTCTCAGGCAGTTCCTCAGAGGGATCAAGAATGTAAAACCCCCTAGGAAACCACCATTACCAGCATGGGACTTGAACTTTGTGCTAGAAAATTGACACTCCTCCATTTGAACCAGCAGCAACAGCAGATCTTCAACACCTATCATGGAAAACTGCTTTCCTACTGGCAATTACTTCAGCAAGGAGGGTTTCGAACTACAGGCCTTAATGGCAGTACAACCCTTCCTAATCTTCCATCAAGATAGTGTCCATGAGAACTAATCCTACATTTATGCCTAAGGTGGTATCCAGAGTGTCTTTAAACCAGGCAATCCACCTACCTACCTTCTTTCCCAATCCACAGAACAGGGGAAAGACTGCTGCATACCTTGGATGTACATAGACAGTTACGCTACTACCTGGACAGAACCAAAGGTAACAGAAAAACTGACCAGCTTTTAGTAGCCTATGCAACAGGAAGGGAAGGAAAAGCAATTTCCAAACAGACAATCTCCAAATGGATAGGAAATTGCATAAGATTCTGTTACTCCTACCATGGAAAACCAATTCCACAGAACATAAGACCTCATTCTACAAGGGCTACAGCCACTACCACAGCTTTCTTACGAGGAGTGGCAACCAAGGACATTATTGAGGCGGCTACTTGGACCTCCGTGCATACATTTGCCAAGCATTATAATTTACCTCTATACTCTAGATCCCGAGCAGGGTTTGCCACTGCTGTATTGCAAGGGATCCTAACTACACCATAATTCTTCTTCCTCCTCCCCTAGTTTGGCTATGGTATTCTACCCATTTGTTATGACTGCAGATGCATCCTTGAAGGACATAGTACAGTTTTGTACCTACCATAAATGTAGATGTCCGAACAGGATAGCATCTGCAGTCAGGATTACCCACCCTCCTTCCCCTCTGTGGTACTCCTAGGGTGTTTACCCTCCTAATAGCTAGCTGGGGGGGGGAGTCTCTTATGGTGTATTTGTTTGTATATATGTACATACATGCTTATTTTTTGTGTTTGCCTTCTACTATTTTGGAAACATTGGCATTTATCCAAAATTTAGCTTTCCAAGTGGGCAACTGGCATCTGGCATCTGGGGCAAGAAACACTGAGGAAAATGGCGTCGGCTGATGCCTTTATACCCGAAGACCAGCAGAGATGACGTCGGGTGAAGTGCGACATCAGCCGAAGCCGGACCCAGACTTTGGAATCCGGCCGACCGAAGGGCTGCTTGACGACAGGACAACCCATTTGTTATGACTGCAGATGCTATCCTGTTCGGACATCTACATTTATGGTAGGTACAAAACTGTACTTTATACTGCCAATATTCAAAGTTCCTATCCTCACTATCACACTCCTAACATTCCTCCTCTCTTCCTGCCTTTGGGCACAGGATAATAATGACATTGGCATTGAATTATTTAATTATTTCAGTGTTCTTTGCCCATTTACTCCAGTCCTATATGTACTAACCAAGATGCACAAAAGTCTCAACTGTCCACCGATGAAGTTTATTGTCTGGTGGCGGTTGGGTCACTGAGCCTATCTTGATTATATTTACAGTCTCCTTTGAGCAAATATTTATTTAGAATAAAAAGCTGTATACGAGATGCTAGAGTTGTTTTACAACAGCTCTATGAACGGCATGACAGATGTAAAGAATGTGAATATACCTTTGCTACTTTAGACATTAGGTCATTATTCACAGTGGTACCTGTTGACTTTGGTCTGGAGGCTATACTTATGCAGTTTTCTACGTATAAATACGGACATGCATGGTCAAGAGATAGAAATGATATGTGAACTCTGAAATTGTATTGAATAACAGTGTGTTTGTTTTATGACTGTGTTTACTTTCAGAAAACTGGTGTGGCTTTGGACAGTTCCTTGGCCAACACCTTTGCTAACATTACTATGGCTCAATGGGAAGAGAACTTTTATATATAATTGTACACACGTTTAAAGACGAGATTATCTTCTTTAAATGATTTGTAGATGATTATGTTCTTCATGTTTCACTGTTGCAGTCATTACATTTGGGTAATTTGCTGGCAGGTTGCCCTTATTCGGCCTGAATTCCAAAGTCTTGGGTCCTGCGTCGGTTGCTGTCTTCTTTTCCATGACGTCAGGTCATCAGGGGTATAAAACATGCAGCCATCGCCATTTTCTTCAGTCTTTCTTGCCACGCGGTGCCCAAAGCAGAAGCATTTCGCAAGTGCCGGTCAGCCGACTGTTGAAATATTCGTGTTTTGAGTTTCAGAACTGAAGTCTTCACTAAAGCGAAGTACCCTGTTGGGGAAACTTTTTTTTTCTTGCTTTTTACCGATGTCAGAAAAAGTTAATAATTGTATTACTTGTGGAAAGCAAATACCTCATAAGGATTTCCATTTATACTGTATTCCTTGCCTAGGCCCTGATCACAATGTGCCTGGCTGTCGGTTTTGTGCTAGATTTAACCAACGTACTATTAAGCGTCTGTATATTTTTGCATCAAAGTATTTTGGAAACAGATTTAACTACCCAGAAATGTCATTGGATAGCATTCTGACTACTGGAGTACATAAAAAAACGCAAAGAAAAGGGCAGAGAAAGGCAGTCGAGATCCAGAGCCGACGAAGCTTCTCCTATGCCAGTCGCGGGTTCGCCGGTACTCAGTGAGGCGCTTTCGCAGCCCCTGATACCCGCTACCTTCGAGTCACAGTCCTCTACCAACACCCATGTGGAGTCCGGCATGCCGCAAGATATTGGACCGATGGATGCATCTCCCTCAGATGAGTCCGGAGCCGCTGAGCAGGCACTGGCTTCTGAGAGTGTGTTCAGAACTCAACATTTGTATATCAAACCGACGACAGCTGCAAACCAAAAACAAAAGCAACTTCTAAAACTAAAAAACTGAGACTGACACATGAGCCACGTGCACAGGCCTCTCTGCCTAAAAAATAGATGATCAAAATGGCCGAAGACCTTATTATCTTGATCAGGGGTACCCATCCCCCTCCAGATAAGAGGCCTAGGCAAGACACTGACTATGAATCTTCAGATCAGGTTTCTATTTCTTCTGATTCCTCTTCTGATCAGGAATTATCTGTTCCTCCCTATGAGGATTCTAATGCTGAGGAGTCTATTCCATCTGCATCTCCTCCTGAGGATTATTCATTTGGAGAAACATTGCATACTTTGAGGGAGCATTTTCACTGGGAGAGTCAAGACTTCTCATAATCAAAAAAGAGGCTCAGGGATTTCCTTCGCCCTCAGCACAGGCCTTTAGCCATTCCCTTTGTCCATTGTGGATGATGTGTTTTTGGAGTCGAGCTTGACCCCTGACTCCTTACCTCCGGCTCCCAGTAAACCTGAAAGATATTACAGGGTCCTTGACTAACATAAACTTTTATTTAGAAACCCTGCTGCTGATCCTGAAACTATTTCACAGGGTCCAAAGGGAGTTAAGGCCTCAACAGCAAAAAATCCTACCCCTCTGACAGAGATTCAAGGGCACTGGACAGATGGGGGGAAAAAAGGTTTATACATCTGCAACCTTGGCAATCAGCGCCTTAAATTGTCCATTTCATATGCTTACATACCAACAACATGTTATGGGATTGCTGAAACAGAAAATGCTGTTGATTTCAGAATGTGCAGAAAATAAAGAATTGCAGGAATTATTGCATGCAGCTGAACAGGTAGGAAAGCATACTTTGCAATGTGGGTTTTATTCCTTAAAGGCCTCCTGCAGGGCCGCAGTTACTGGATCTGTGATTAGGAGGCATGCCTGGTTAAAGGAACAAAATTTGCCTGATCATGTTAAAGCTAAACTGCTAGATGCACCTTTACAGCATGATTCTGTTTGGTACTAAGGCAGAAGAGGTTTTAAAGAAAGTGGAAGACAAAACTAAGTCTATGCAAACTGTTAAAGACTTTTTACAAGTGCAGCCACCAAGATTCTGTAGAGACTGGCCTACACAAAATTGGTCCTCTCCTGTGTCAGACAGCTTAAAGGGGCAAATCCAGATGCCCTAAGGGTTCCAGATACCAGGTACAAGATTCATACAGTTCAAAGCAATGGGGCGCTTCTACCTCCAAATCTGGAGGAGATAAAGTGCAAACCTACAGAAAGCAATCCCAATGACTTCCCTCTGCCTACACCAAGCACTTATCTTTTGGCAGCACCCATAGGGGGAAAATTAGCACGTTTTGCTCAAAATTGGCAGTTAATAACCCAGGACAAGTGGGTACTAAACATCGGATCACAGGGATACAGATTCCATTTCCACACTCTGCCAGTGGCAAATGGTTGTCCAGATCTGCAAAAAAATCAGTGGGCAGAGGCAGAGAAACAGGTTACGTCCCTCATTGATATGGGGGCCATTCAGATAGTACCAGAACAGCAAAAAGGACAAGGTTTTTACTCAAGACTGTTCTTGGTACCCAGAAAGGACAAGGCCTGGTGGCCAATACTGGATTTATCTATTCTGAACACATACCTGGACATATTCCAAAATTCAAAATGCTGACTTTGCAGCAGCTTCTACCCATGCTGGGCAAGAATGCTTGGCTGGTGACATTAGACCTAAAAGATGCATACCTGCATGTCCCAGTAAGGCAATCATGCAGAAGATACCACAGATTCAAGGCTGGCTTAATGCATTACCAGTTCTCTGCACTGCCCTTTGGCTTATCTACTGCACCCAGGGTCTTTACCAAGTGCCTGGCGCCAGTAATTGCTTTTTGCAGACAAAGAAGTATATAAATATATCCTTACTTACACAACTGTCTCATTCAGGCAGAGAACAAGGACATTCATCTTCGACATCTGGCGTTTGTGAAAAGGCTTCTAACATGCCTAGGGTACACAATAAACGAAAAGAAATCACAACTGGTACCCTCTCAAAAGATAACATTTCTGGGTGCAAGCTTGAATACTACTGCCCAGATGGCTTACCTCACTCCAGACAAGCAAAGGCAACTGACTACTTACCTCAAACTGATGGCAACAAAGACCCAGTAATCTGCAAGACAAATTCTGCAGTCTCTGGGCTTCATGGCATCCTGCATCCTACTGATTCCATATGCAAGACTGCATATGAGGAAACTTCAGTGGTACCTGAAAAGTTTATGGAGTCAACATTCTCACAGTTTGGAAGCAATGATTCCTCTTATTCCCTGCCTACAACAGGAGTTTCTATGGTGGGCAAAGGCATGTCCCCAAAACATGGGATGGCCCTTCACTCTCCCCCTTGCCAGCCAAACCTTAACAGACGCATCAGATTATTCCTGGGGGGCCCACATGGCAGGAAGATGCATTCAGGGCATATGGACCCCAAAACAAATGCATATGCATATCAACCAGAAAGATACTAGCTGTTCAAAATGCCGTAACTGCCTTCAAGGACTTACTTCATCCAAGACAACTACTGATAAAGACGCACAACACCACAGTCATGTGGTATATAAACAAGCAAGGAGGCATACACTCATACCCCCTTTGCAGATTAGCCATGGATGGGACTGTGGGACACAGCTTTGACCTACCAAATACATCCTCAAGCTCAATTCCTGCCAGGAAAACAAAATACACTGGCAGCCGAGTTAAGCAGAAACCTTATGGATCCTCACAAGTGGAAACTAAATATACAAGTCTTCAGCATGATAACACAGAAATGGGGAGCCCAGACATAGATCTATTTGCCTCTCCTCAAAAATTATCAATTGAAAAGATTCTGCACAAGGAATTATCACAGACGAGCATGGAAAGTGGACGCCCTATCCTTCGGTTGGAATAACCTATCAGTTTATGCCTTCCTCATCTGCCTCTTCTCCCCAAGGTTCTCCTAAAAGTCAGACAAGAGAAACCAAAGATGATACTACTAATTGCTGGGGACTGGCCCCGCCAGTACTGGTACCCAATCCTAAGGAACTTGTCTCAATACCCAGCTTGGACCTTACCTCAAAAACATCAACTACTGTCCCAGCAAAACAATCAGATTCTGCACAATGAGCTACAGACACTGAACCTGGCAGCATGGCTGATCATGTAGTTATACAAACACCACCTCTCAGTAAAGCTGTGATGAATGTCATTTTGGAAGCCAGAAGGCCTAGTACTCAAAAATCTTATGCTGACAAATGGAAGAGATTGTGCTTGGAATCGAGCACAAGGAACTGATACAGCAGAACCAAATATTCCTCCGATATTACAATAACTGAGATGCTTGACAAAGGCCTATCTTTTTCATCAATCAAAATCCGTGCCTCTGCCATTTTGGCTCATTACAATACAGAGCCACCAATCTTTTCTCATCCTTTACTATAGCAATATCTTAGAGGAGCCAAAAATTTAAGGCCTCCTAGAAGATCTCCATTACCTGCATGGGACCTCAATTGTGTTGGAAAAGCTCACCCTGCCTCCATTTGAACCAGCTGTTACCGCTGATATAAAGTTCTTATGCAAAACAGCTCTGCTACTAGCAATTACTTCAGCAAGAAGAGTTTCAGAGCTGGAGGCCCTCATGGCTGTAGAGCCTTTTATCGTATTTTACCCAGACAGGGTGTCTCTGAGAACAAATCCTACTTTTATGCCTAAGGTGGCTTCCACTATGGCCCTTAACCAAACAATTCATCTGCCAACTTTTTATCCAAATCCGCAGAACAAAGGGGAGAGAATGCTGCATTCCTTGGCCGTACACAGACAGCTAAGATTCTACTTGAGCAGGACTAAAGCTCTTAGAAAAACTGAGCAATTACTCATGTCATATGCTGCAGGTTCAGAAGGAAAGGCTATTTCAAAGCAGACAGTTTCAAAGTGGATAAGCCACTGCATCTGTTTCTGCTACTTACACCATGGTAAACCTGTGCCCAAGGGCATTGGGTCTCATTCCACCAGAGCTGCAGCTACTCCAGCCTTTCTAAGGGGAGTACCAACCAAAGACATTCTAGAGGCTGCTACTTGGAGTTCTGTTCACACCTTTACAAAGCATTATCATTTGCCTCTCTACTGTAAGTCCAGGGCAGGCTTTGCCACTGCAGTGCTGCAGGGCCTTATAGCCGCACCTAATGCTGTTTAGCTCCAGCCTCCCAACCATAGCTTTGGGATTCTACCCAAATGTAATGACAGCAACAGTGAAACACGAAGAACATAGTACAGTTGTGTACACATACCATAAGTGTAGATGTTCGAGTGTATTCACTATTGCAGTCCAGATTACCCTCCCGACATCCCACTGTCATTCTGGAGTTTATCTTATGTGGTATATTTGCTTGTTGATGAAGGTAAAGTTTATATTAGAGAGTGTGTGTGTGTGTGTGTGTGTGTGTGTGTGTGTGTGTGTGTGTGTGTGTGTGTGTGTGTGTGTGTGTGTGTGTGTGTATATATATATATATATATATATATATATATATATATATATATATATATATATGTATATATATATATATATATATATTTGATATTTGGGGGGCACCTGACATCGGGGGCAAGAAAAACTAAAGAAAATGGTGTCGGCTGCATGTTTTATATCCCTGATGACCTGACGTCATGGAAGAGAAGACAGCAACCGACGCAGGACCCAAGACTTTGGAATTCAGGCCGACTGAGGGCAACCTGCCAGCAGATTACCCAAATGTAATAACTGCAACAGTGAATACACTCGAACATCTACATTTATGGTAAGTGTACACAACTGTACTTTCTTCCTAGGGATTGTGATGGTACAGACCTACAAAACTGATGTTGGCTTAATGAAGGATGGGAGGGACATTACTACTACTACTATTCATAGGAAGGAAGGTCAGGCGAATTGCTACATCCATAAAAGCACTATGCAATACATTTAAGGCCATAGTCAAGGGTCAATTACTAACAGTCAGCCAGTTGAATACCGATGACAAATGTTATGATAAAGTGGAGGAAATGATAGATGAATTTAGAGAATGTGGCTATAGTGATAGTTGATTACAAGAGATCAAAAATGAGGTGAAGAAAAGCAGGTGCACTGATGCTAGACCATACTTTGCAAGTAATTATGGTAATTCAAATGCACTGAGAAATATGGATATATGCGCTACAACACAACTTATAATAGGAGATGTGGGGGGGGGGGGTGAAAATATAATTACTAAGAATTGGAATATTCTAGGACCTGTGCCCAAAATTAAGCAAATAATGGGTGAAAAACTCTGCTTCTCTTATCGGACTTGACCTAGTTTAAAGAAACGACTGTGTTATAAAGATATGATGGAAAAAATCCTTTGTGTAGGAAAAATGGTACCTTTCCATGTTGTAACTGTAAATGTTAGAACGATGTTGAGAGGAACAGTGAGTTTATACACCCTGTTACGGGTAGGAAGTATTTGGTTGCTATACAATATAGCTGCTATTGTTTATATGGCGAACTGCATAAAATGTTCAGTCTTTTACATAGGAAGGTATACCAGGAAGTTAAATGAAAGAATAACCGAACATAAGTCAGAAATCATCATCATCATCATCTTTTTGGCTTTTCCTGTTAGGGATCGCCACAGCGGATCATCTGTTTCCATTTCTTCCTGTCCTCTGCATCTTTCTCTGTCACACCAACCACCTGCATGTCCTCTCTCACCACATCCATAAACCTTATCTTAAGCCTTCCTCTTTTCCTGTTACCTGGTAGCTTCATCCTTGGCATCTTTTTCCCAATATACTCAGCATCCCTCCTCAGCACATGCCCAAACGAACGGAATCTTGCCTCTCTGGCTTCATCTCCAAACCTTCCAGCCTGGGCTGACCCTCTAATATACTTATTCCTAATCCTGTCCAGCCTCGCCACACCCAGTGCAAATCTTAACATCTTTAACTCTACCACATCCAGCTCTAAATACTGCCTTTTTGTCACTGCCACTGTCCCTAACCCATATAACATAGTTGGTCTCACTACCCTTTTGTAGACCTTCCCTTTCACTCTTACTGGTACTTGTCTGTCTCAAATCACTCCTGACACTCTTCTCCACCCACTCCATCCTGCCTGTACTCTCCTTCTTCACCTCTCTTCGACACTCACCATTACTCTGAACTGTTGATCCCAAGTATTTAAACTCATCCACCTTCGCCACCTCTACTCCTTGCATCCTCACCATTCCTCTATCCTCCCTCTCATTCACATACATATTTTCTGTCTTAACCCTGCTGACCTCCATTCCTTTTCTCTCTAGAGCATATCTCCATCTCTCCAGCGTCTCCTCCACCTGTTCCCTACTCTCACTACAGATCACAGTGTCATCTGCAAACATCATAGTCCACGGGTACTCCTGTCTGATCTCATCAGTCAACCTGTCCAACACCATTGCAAATAAGAAAGGGCTCAGAGCTGATCCTTGATGTATTCCCACCACCACCTTAAACGCATCCGTCACTTCCACCGCAGACCTCACCGTTGTCGCACTACCCTTGTACATACCCTGTACCACTCTTATTCTCTGACACTCCGACTTCCTCATATAATACCACAACTCCTCTCTAGGCACCATGTCATATGCTTTCTACAAGTCTACAAAAACACAGTGCAACTCCTTCTGACCTTCTTTGTACTTCTCCGTCAACACTCTCAGAGCAAACATTGCATGTGTAGTGCTCTTTCCCAACATGAAATCATACTGTTGATCACTAATCATCATATCCCTTCTTGACCTAGCTTCCACTACTCTTTTCCATACCTTCATGCTGTGACTGATCAATTTAATCCCTCTGTAGTTACTACAGCTCTGCACATCACACATCATTCTTAAAAGTCGGTACAGAAATAGAGGAAAGTTATTAGCAATGCACTTGGCAGGCATATGAGAGATGAGGGAGATGACCATAGATTTCATTTTAGGGTGATGGATATTAAGCAAAAGAGTAAAAGGGGTGGTGGTATTAATAATACTCTTGAGGTATGCGAGTATGAATTGATTTCACAACTAGAAGCAGACTGCTCACTAGGTCTGACTATGGTAGTTAGTATAAAACCAATTTCAAGGAAGAAACAAATGGTTTTAAAGTGAATGTTTATGTAATTCAGTATATTTACTGTATATTTATGTATATATTTCTTTGTGTAGATGTTGACAGTTTACTGCAATTTATTTTTGATATGGTTATTAATACTTTATGACATTGTTAATTTTATTTTTAATTGATGTTTCACTGTTGCAGTCATTACATTTGGGTAATCTGCTGGCAGGTTGCCCTCAGTCAGCCTGAATAACAAAGTCTTGGGTCCTGCGTTGGTTGCTGTCTCCTCTTCCATGACGTATAAAACATGCAGCCGACGCCATTTTAATCAGTCTTTCTTGCCGCACGGTGCCCGAAGCAGAAGCAGTTCGTAATTGCCGGTCGGCCGACTCCTGAAATTTTCATTTTCAAGTTTCAGAACCAAAGTCTTCAGTCTAAAGCTAAGTACCCCATTGGGGAAACTTTTTCTTGCTCCTTACCAATGTCAGTAAAAGTTAATAATTGCATTACTTGTGGGAAGCAAATACATCATAAGGATTTTCATTTGTACTGTACTCCTTGCCTATACCCTGACCACAACGTGCCTTGCTGTCAGTTTTGTGCTAAATTTAACCAATGCACTATTAAGCGTCTGTATATTTTTGCTTCTAAATATTTTGGTTCAAGATTTAACTACCCTGAAATGTCGTCTGTTAGCAATACGACTACCAGAGTTCACAAAAAACACAAGGAAAAAGACAGAGACAGACCGTCTAGGTCCAAAATCGCCGACGAAGCTTCTCCTAAACCAGTCGCCAGTTCACCGGTACTCAGTGAGGCACTTTTGAGCCCCTGATACCCGCTAACTTTGAGTTGCAGGCCTCTACCGAGACCCATTCGGAGTCCGGTATGCCACGAGATTCGCAAAGTAACCTGCGGATGTTTGTCCCTTGGATGGGTCCGGAGCCGCTGAGCAGGCACTGGCTTATGAGGGTGTTTTCAGGCCTCAACATTTTTTTGTTAAACCGACGCCATCAACAAAAACAAAGTCAGAAACAATTTCTATGTCTAAAAAACCGACGCATGAGCCACGTGCACAGGTCCCTGTGCCTAAAAAAGAAACCATCAAAATGGCTGAGGATTTAATTACCTTGATCAGGGCTTCCCAACCCCCCCACTAAGAGGCCTAGGCAAGTCACTGATTATGAATCTTCAGATTAGGTTTCCATTTCTTCTGATTCCTCTTCTGATCAGGAATTTTCTATTCCACCTTATGAGGATTCTGATGCAGAGGAATCCATCCCATCTGCATCTCCTCCTGAGGATTACTCTTTTGGAGAGACCTTGCATACCTTAAGGGAACATTTTCATTGGGAGAGTCAGGAATTTTCTGAATCAAAAAAGAGACTTGGGGATTTCTTTCTACCTCATTATAGGCGTTTGTCAATACCTCATGTATTAGACATCGTGGATGATGTATTCTCGGAATCAAGCATGGCTCCTGATTCCTTGCCTCCAGCTCCTAGTAAGCCAGACAGATATTACAGGGTTTCTGACTCCCAGAAATTTCTTTTAAAAACCCTGCTGCTGATCCTGAGACTATTTCTCAGGGTCCCAAGGGTGTTAAGGCTTCTCCAGCCAAAAATCCTACCCCTTCTGATCGAGATTCCAGGGTGCTGGATAGATGGGGTAAGAAGGTGTATACGTCTGCAACCTTGGCAATCAGGGCTTTAAACTGCCAGTTTCATATGCTTAAATATCAACAGCGTGTTATGGGCTTACTGAAACAGAAAATTATGTTGATTTCTGATTGTGTGGAAAATAGAGTGACAGGATTTATTGCATAACAGGTTGGAAAACATACTTTTGCAATGTGGTTTTGATTCCTTGGAGGCCTCTTGTAGGGCCTCCGTAACTGCATCTGTGATAAGAAGGCATGCCTGGCTCAAGGAGCAAAATCTGCCTGATCATGTTAAAGCTAAATTGTTGGATGCCCCTTTACAGAATGACAGTCTGGTAATAAGGCAGAAGAGGTTTTAAAGAAAATGGAAGACAAAGCTAAATCTATGCAAACTGTAAAATATTTTTTGCAAGTGCAGCCACCCAGGTTCAGTAGGCACTGGCCTACTAAAAATTGGTCCTTTCCTGTGTCCAACAGAGCCACTCAGGGCAAACACAGGCGCTCAAAAGGCTCCAGATATCAATCACAAGGATCTTACAGGTCAAAGCAATGGGATGTCTCCACCTCCAAATCTGGAGGTGGTAAAGCACAACCCTACATTAGGGCAGTCTCAATGACTTTCCTCTACCATCTCAAAGCACTTTGGCAGCCCCCTTGGGGGGAAAACTAGTACTTCATGCTCAAACTTGGCAGTTAATTACCCAGGACAAGTGGGTATTAAACATAGTATCCCAGGGGTACAGATTTCATTTCCATACCTTGCCAATTCTGAACGGATGGCCGGATCTGCCACAAAACCAGTGGGCAGTGGCCCAGAAACAAGTCATGTACCTCATGGATGTGAGGGTTATTCAACCGGTACCAGAAAAGGAAAAAGGACAAGGATTTTATTCAAGACTTTTCCTGGTACCCAGAAAAGACCATTCATGGCGTCCAGTACTGGACTTGTCGATTCTGAACACGTTCCTGTACATTCCAAAATTCAAAATGCTGACTTTAGAACAGCTAATGCCTATGCTAGGTAAGAATGCTTGGTTAGTAACTCTAGAGACATACCTGCATATCCCAATAAGGGAATCTTGCAGAAGATACCTCCGCTTCAAAGCAGGCTTTTTGCATTACCAATTCTCTGCACTGCCCTTTGGCTTATCTACTACGCCCAGGGTCTTTACAAAGTGCCTAGCACCAATAATTGCATTCTGCAGGCAAAGAAATATTCAAATGTATCCTTATCTGGACGATTGTCTCATTCAGGCAGAGGGCAAGGGCACTCTTCTTCAACATCTGGCGTTTGTAAAAAGGCTCCTAGCATGCCTAGGGTACACCATAAACGAAAATAAATCACAACTGGTACCCTCTCAAATAATTACATTCCTGGGTGCAAGCTTGAATACAACTGCCCAGATGGCTTACCTCACGCCAGACAAACGACTGCAATTGACAACATACTTCAAACAAATTGCAACCAAAACTCAGTTATCTGCAAAACAAAGTCTGCAGGCTATGGGGTTCATGGCATCCTGCATTCTACTAATTCCATATGCGAGACTGCATATGAGGAAACTTCAATGGTCATTGGAAAATAAACGATAACAAACTGAAGAAAATATCCAGGAGTAGCCACCAAACCACGATGCAAAAGCCAAAGAGATATTTTGTTGAAGACAAAAGTTCAAATCAAATAAACTGTGAAGCGCTTTTCGTTTGATCTATGTCAAACTTCTTCAGACAAACAGCAGCAATCGTTATTTCCTTATATAATTTCAAATTGTCAGCTGATGAACAATCTAATGATGTCATTTCCTTTTCACATATTGGTTATCAGTAATGCGCCATCTACTGGTTGGTTACCAAAATAACTGGATGTTTTTACAAAATTCATTAAAAAAAGCACAAAAATTCATTTAACAAAATTCTAATAATAATAATCTGAAAAATGTATATAAAATATATTAAAAATCTAATTTTTTTAAAAATCTAATTTTTTTTTTTAATTTTATATAAGCATTAGTAAAAAATCTAATTACAGACAACACTGTGCATCAAACATTGCAAACTTGTAAAGCATAATTCTGAATATTAATATATTAATGTATTTTTCCCCTGTGCAACGCTTTAAGTTTTAATACTGGAGTGATAGATGTTCTCTCATTGAGACCTGGCCATGTATCAGATTGTGTCAATATTTGCCATCTTAATTCTTTCAATTCTAATAAAACTGGCTAAGCAGACCTATCACTAATAGTAACATGATCTATAATGGCAAAACCGAAAGAATGAGAAGGAAATTCTTTTATATGCTTGGCTAAAGCATTATATTTAATGCTTTTTTTGATGGCATAATCATGCTCATACAATCTACAAGTAAACATCCTCTCGGTTTTACCTATATAAAATGCTGTGCATTGGTTGCACTGGGCAAGATACACAATCGCTTTACTTTTACAATTGTATGTGTATCTAATTCTATATGTGATGTGTCTGATTTTAAAAATAGAACCTGTGTTAATTTTATGACACCATTTACAGGCACCACATTTCACCATACCTCTGTTTTTCTTATTACGACCATAACAACCATATTTCAATATTTCTTTAAAAGATTTCCCTTTTTTTATATACCACGTTCACTGTGTTGGGCAACATGTTGCGACACAAGTTGTCTTCCATAACAATGCTCCAATTACGAATCAAAACATCTTTTATAAGACTGTGATCGTAAGTGAATGTGGTAATAAAAGATTTCATAAATATGTTTGTTGAAAAGTTGTTCTAGTAATAGTAGTATGCTCATCATGTGAATCTGCCAGGTTGACCATGGGCTTGTTCAACTTCAATGAACAATGAAACTTCAATGGTACCTAAAAAGTTTATGGAGTCAACATTATCACAGCCTGGAAACCAATGATCCTTCGCATTCCCTGCCTACAACAGGAGTTTCTTTGGAGGGCAGAGACATGTCACCAAAACAAGGGACTGTCATTTACTCTACCTCCTGCCACCCAAACCCTAACTACAGACGCATCAGACTATGCTTGGGGGGCCCACCTGGCAGGGAGATGCATTCAGGGCAAATGGAGCCCAAACCAAATGCATGTGCATATCAACCAGAAAGAAATGCTAGCTGTTCAGAATGCTCTGACAGCCTTCAAGGACTTGCTTCATCCTGGACAACTACTGATAAAGACGGACAACACCACAGTTATGTAGTACATAAACAAGCAGGGGTGTAACCATTCCTACCCCCTCTGCAGACAAGCCATGGCCTTGTGGAACACAGCCTTGACTTAACAAATACATATTCAACTCATTTCCTGCCAGGAAAGCAAAATACTCTGGCAGACTATTAGAAATCTTATGGACCCACACGAATGGAAACTGGATCCACAAATCTTCAACATGTTAACACAAATGGGGAAGCCCAGACATATAGATCTATTTGCCTCTCTCCAAAACTGTCAGTTGGACAAATTCTGCACGAGAACTCATCACGAAAAAGCATGGAAAGTGGATGCTCTATCCTTCAGCTGAAAAAACCTATCAGTCTGTGCCTTTCCCCTACTGCCTCTACTCTCCAAGGTCTTACTAAAAGTCAGAGAGGAAAAAACAAAAATGATTTTAATTGCTCCGGACTGGCCTCTCCAACACTGGTGTCTGCTTCTAAGGAATGTGTCACACCTTCCTCCATGGTACTTGCCTCAGACACATGACCTACTGTCTCAGCAGAACTATCAAATTTTGTACACTCGGCTCCAAACTGAATCTTGCAGCATGGCTAATCAACTAATTATTCAAACCACATGTCTCAGTAAACCTGTGATGGATGTCATTTTGGAAACCAGAAGGCCTAGTACTAGAAAATCTTATGCTGATAAATGGAAGAGATTCTGTGCTTGGAAACAAGCACAGGGAAATACACAGCAACGCCCAATATTCCTCAGATTTTACAATACTTAACTGAGATGCTTGACAAGGGTCTATCTTCTTCAATAAAAATCCATGCCTCTGCCATGTCTGCTCTTTACAACACAGAGCCTCCTCTCTTTCTCATCTACTGCTAAAACAGTATCTCAGAGGGGCCAAAAATTTAAGGCCTCCCAGGAGAGCGCCAACTCCCGCATGGGACCTCAATTTTGTGCTGGAAAAACTCACCCTTCCTCCTTTTGAATGAGCAGCTACTGCGGATATAAAATTTCTTTCTTTTAAGACTGCTTTCCTTTTGGCAGTCACTTCAGCTAGAAGGGTATCAGAACTCCAGGCTCTCTTGGCAGTGGAGCCTTTCATTATATTTTATCCGGACAGTGTGGCCCTCAGGACCAATCCTTCCTTTATGCCTAAGGTGGTATCCAGTGTGGCACCAAACCATTCACCTGCCAACTTTTTTCCCAAATCCGCAGAACAAGGGGCAGTGGATTCTGCATTCATTGGATGTACACAGACAACTAAGATTCTACTGGAACAGGACAAAATCTCTAAGAAAGTCTGAGCAGCTACTGTTAGCATTTGCTGCAGTATCATAGGGGAAGGCTGTATGAAAGCAGACTATTTCTAAATGGATAAGCCACTGCATTCATTTCTGCTATTTGCACCATGGTAAACCTGTGCCAAAGGGGACCAGGTCCCATTCCACCAGGGCTGCGTCTACTTCAGCAGCTTTTCTCAGAGGGGTCCCTACCAGAGACATTCTAGAAGCTGCTACTTGGAGCTCTGTTCATACGTTCACAAAGCATTACCATTTACCTCTCTTGTCTAAATCCAGGGCAGGCTTTGCCACTGCATTCTTGCAGGGCCTTATAGCTGCTCCTCATGCTGTATAGCTCCATCCTCCCATCCATAGCTTTGGGATTCTGCCCAAATGTTATGACTGCAACAGTGAAACACGAAGAACATAGTACAGTTTTGTACATTTACCATAAATGTAGATGTTCGAGTGTATTCACTATTGCAGTCCGGGTTACCCACCCGCCAACCCCCATTCTGTACCTTTTCTTTCCTTCACTATGCTCAAAAGCCTTTGTGGTGTATTTGCTTTTAGTTGAAGGTAAATTTTATGTTTCTAAGGTGCATTTTTATATATTTACTGTTTGTTTATATATTTTTGCTCCCCATTGGGGGGGGGGGGGTACCTGACATCTGGGGCAAGAAAAACGGATTAAAATGGCGTCTGCTGCATGTTTTATACCCCTGACAACCTGACGTCATGAAAGAGGAGACAGCAACTGATGCAGGACCCAAGACTTTGTTATTCAGGCTGACTGAGTTCAGCCTGCCAGCAGATTACCCAAATGTAATGACTGCAACAGTGAATACACTCTAACATCTACATTTATGGAAAGTATACACAACTGTACTTTCTGTTGGTTTTAATTTGGGTTATGTCATGTGACTCAAAAAGAGTACTTAAGTGATTGTTTTTGGCTGTTTCTTGTATACACACTGAAGTGGGCCTAGTCCCGAAAGCTTTGTGGTTTAATTAAAATTGTTTGCTATTTGACATCGTTGCATGATTATTTTGGATATATCGCTGTACCCTGCATTTCCATTACTTGGAGTTTTTTTGATTTTTATGTGTTGGATTGTTTCTCCAAGATTAGTCAGCTGGTCCTTTATTTATTTTTTTGTGAAAGGCTCTTACATTTCCTAGATGTGCACAGACAGCAAAGATTCTATTTGGACAAGACTAATTCTGTTTTTACATCGGACCATCAGTCTTTTTCATGGTTTGTAAACTGGGCCAGCGAGTATCTAAATAAACTATTAAAAGCTAGCTTTCCAAGTCCATTTCCTTTTGTTACTCACACCTTGGAAAATCCTTGCACTCCTTCCCATGGGCTCACTCTGCTAAAGCAGTAACATCTTCTGGTGCGTTTTACAAAGGCGTAGATGCCAGGATCGTCCTGAAATCTGCTGTCTAGTCCTCTGTGCCAACTTTTATTAAGTGCTGCAGAATAGGTGCTTTTTTGAGGTCCAGGTCTGCCTTCAATAGCTTAGTCCTTTCTGGACTCTTGGACAATTCTCACCTTTCTAAGCCATCTTCGCTTCTGTTTTCTTAATCTTTGTGAATCACCCATCTGTTTGAAATACTGCAACAGTGATCTTACTCGGGAAGTAGTACAGTTGTTAGGAAGGTTTAAGCTTTGGTATCCCAGCTGGATGTCAGTGAAAATACCATCTTTTTGGAATACTACAGCAGTGATACTTAGGACAGCTACTGTTAGGGTAAGTTCTTAAAGTGACTGTACTTTCTGCATGTAGACTGGCTGCCTGAGAGTCTGGAATTTCAGAATTAATTACTTGTCAATTTTTGTCTGTAAACTTCACCTGAAGCAGGTTACAGTATAGCATGTGGAGGAATAGAAATGCAAGCTGTCCTTCAAGCGCAACCTTGATGAGTGGATGGGAAACCACATAATCATCCCAGGGGTTCCACCTGTGTCCCTCATTGACATGGGCGACAGGTGCTGATTGAGGTTTCTTTTTGGGGATAAACTCAGGTGTTGATTGAGGTTTCTTTTTGGGGATAAATTCTTGGCTAGGCTTGTCAGGACCCCAGGACCATTAGCCTAGTAACCTCCTATGATCCTATGGTGCTGAGACATGTTATCTGACTATACTGTCAGTGACTGAAATTCCCAAATGAATTCCAGTTGCTGCTATGGTTGGCTGGGAGGAATAGGCTGCATAAGCTGTCTGACTTGTTCTTATACTAGGGAGTGGGTATTTGGCCAGTCACTGTGCACATGATCATTGGTGGGGGTTAGCTCTTGCAGTTAGAGAGAAAAAAGGGAAAGGACGACAGCAGACTGATGTCCTGTCAGCTGTTGACATAATTATTGTTTTTCTCGAAGATGGGGCATAGAGAAAAAAACATGTGAGCTAGTATCTCCCTTAGTAGATTGAAGCAAATGATCATTGCCATCTTGAAGGTGTCACGTCACACCTGGATGCCTTAAACCAGGCAGTTCATTAACATGTCCTTGGGGGTGGGGTGGGGGGGCATGTGGGTAGTAGAAGATGGTCAGAGCTATGCCAGAGATGGTGTAGAGGAAGTGAGCCCTGACTATGGCACCACTGACTTACGTTAAATTAGTGGCTGTAGTGCTTGGCTTAGACAGGGGAGTATGGATTTGCCCATCACAAGGCTGGAAGATGAGATAGAACTGGGGCAAAAGCTGCCACAGTCCCTCAGAAGAAGTGCATTATGTAAAGCATCTAAGGGGGTGGATGCTCAACTCACCAAACCCACTCCTAGTGGCAGCCTTTACTAGTGAACATATGAGAGCATCCAGTCTTAGAGGGGAAGATGAATCCTCTTGCTGATGCAGGTAGCCCATCTCCCCATCCAAAAGGATTGGTTAGGTGTATAGAACTGCCCTTAGTTGCTGGGATGGCAGCAAGGACATCAGCAATCAATCATGACTACCTGCACAGTAGGTTGCTTAGACCATTCTTACTCATCTGTGTATTGTACAGGATAAGCCTTTTGTATGGTGAATTGAATGAGCCAGATCTAATAGAACAAGAACGTGCTGGTTGGTAGTGCACCTAAGGAAAAAAATCATGGCAAGAGTTGTGTCGGAAAGAAGTCTATAACTTGGTTAAAAAGACCTGTGCTTGCTAGACTCTAAGCCTGAATTTGAATGTCATCCTCTATTGTGTATTGTCTGACCTTGTTTGGCCATGTTTGAAAGATGGGACTTTTGTAAGTCATTAACCTATTTCTGGTTGCTGATAGCCAAATCCATCACCAAGTATCCAGAAGCGGGTGAGAGTTTGCCCCACGTAGAGAGCAGAATTTGACTATAGTGAGTTTGAGTCTCTATACAGACTTGTTTTCTTTTGATGAGAGAGAAAAATATTAAACTGGTTTGTAATACCTTGCTTTCTTCCCCTAGTGGTTTTGCTGTACTAATGTTTTTGTTGCTGTTTTTCTCCATATGAATACAAGAAAGTAGTTCAGCATTGTCAAATGAAATGTACTGTTGGATCAAACAGCAGACTTGCTTCTGTGAAGACCATTTTATTTCAGTAGGGTACCTAAGTCATCCGAAAGTCTCTTGATCATTCTTCTTATGGTTGTGTGACTTGTAGGTTTTCTTCTGTATCCCAGCCATAAAGCTTTGCACAGAAAACATGTGAATTGTTTTAATGTTAAGTGTTTACATTTATGCCTGAATGCTGTCTTTTCATCTAAATTACTGATGGTTAACAGACTGTTTAACCTCTGGTGGAGCAGATAAGCACAAAAAGTGTGAAGCTGGAACTGCGGAGATCAGTAATGCTCCTGTTTGGGAAACATGTTTTGCAAGAGGTATATTATGTGCTTACCCCAGTGCATTACTCAGGCATATACTGGCAGAATGGTTTTACATTCTCATGATGTATTAATCATTAAAGTCAAATTTTAATCACATTAGTATGACATATTAATGTTACATAGCATGTGCTTCTTAATAGGTATGACGGGTATGAGACTCCATGAGCTACACAGGTAGAATGGACAGCTACTTTAAAGCAGCATTCTGTGACCTGGACAGGTTATTGGATGATTTTGAACAGAGTGAAGGTGAGTTCTGTTTTTAATTTTTCTAGATATTTAAATGAGTCATAATTTTTTTTTTCAGTTTAGTAAACAAAAATCTGGTCAGAGGATCTTTTGTGTGTGTGTGTGTGTGTGTGTGTGTGTGTGTGTGTGTGTGTGTGTGTGTGTGTGTGTGTGTGTGTGTGTGTGTGTGTAGGGGGTTACGTGTTCTGCATGTTTACCCTCCAGCACTTTATTTAGATATGAAGAGTGAAACTCAAGTTATTTGACAGTGACAAGTACTGCACAGCTCACATCTTCACTAGTGAATGTTGGGTGTACTTTACTCTCTGAGCTTTAAGTGAATGAACACTGTCTTGAAAAAATAGTTCCTTTTAACTTGCCTTTGGTAACTTTCATGTGTGTGTGTGCACTTCTGAGATGTTTCATGTAGTTTGAAGGGATTCAGGCGATTAGGCAGTGTGCCATCCCCCTGTGAGACAGCTGGATGTGGACACATGGCAGGTTGGCAGTTTAGCTGCAGTGACAAATGCCTGTGGACAATTCCCTGTGGGAATAGAGGAACCCCCTGCACCCTAACCATTGGTGGCAGACACAAACCACAATAGTGATGCACTCTGCACCCCCCAGAAGCCAACATGTGCGACTGTCAGTCGAACATATGGCGGTCACTGGATGCCAAATGGGCATGAAAGTGGTACTGTGAAATTCGTGTGCTGTGGGCAAAGCCTTTATTAACACAACATGTAAAGTGATGTGTGTAGTGCTTGGTGTGTACTAAACCCAAATATATTCACAACTTGTAGAAATGTGCCACAGCACGTAGGAAATCCTGCACATCACTGTAGTCACACTTATGTTGCAAGATGTGTTTTAGGCGACACTCCCTTATAACAATAGCCTTCCTACGTGGTTTTACAGGCATCCCCCTAAAGAATTTACTCTCTTTGGGTATCTGTCAGGTTCTCTTCCTGTTGCAGAACAGACCGAAGGTTGGACAGCTGCACTGTAGGGTGTCCAGTAACACTTTCAGTCAACGATGCCATGCCTCCACCTAGTTATTGGTCAATGAGAAGCCCATGGCAGAGACATCACACACATTCCAGAACTTCAATGAGTAGGAAGATGGCAGGCGGTGTGCTGAGTAGCGGGATGCATACTTCCGGTCGGCCACGCACATAATGATGGTCCAGAAATACACCTATAGGCTTAGCACAGTCAGGTAAGGTAGCCACAATGTCCAGAAATGCGGGGACAACATCTTCCATTGGTAGGAATGCCAATTCAATCAGCTTGCGAATGGCTATTGAAAATGCAGTGTCTGTACCATACAAGGCCACAAGGTGGTGATGCTGGATCTGGCACCAGATGATCTGTGCAAAATGGAATAGGCACCTCTTCAGAATACTCTTTAGGGAATGCCTTTCATCTGGCATGGATTGCTGCCTTCTCAGAATCAGTCATAATGTACCGTGGAGCCAAGGTGCATCCCTGATCTGCAGCCATACCCTTCAGTATTTCCCCCATATTGTTGTATGCAGACTCTGATTTCCATGTCATTAGACAGTACACGAGGGGGGCAATCATTGCTGAGGTGGGGGTGCCAATACATCCATGTAAAGTATACAGTTGACGGCAAATATCGGCTCGTCTTGGGAAGGTGCCATCCCCAAGTATGTGAGCTGTACAAATCTGCCAGATTTTGTCCTGTAGTTAGTACAACCAAGGAATCAGTCCCATCCATATCATCCTTTCTGCGTAGGATGAAGCTGCCACTATGGAGTGGGTACTGGCTGACATCAATATCTGCAAATGTTGCTTGAGGTCTGGACATGGATGCCAGTGCCCTCTGCCGTACCCTGGTGATGCTATGACACAGGGTGGCACGGCAAGGCATCTGATGTACATTGTCATCCGCTATGCCAAGGACACTCTGCATTACCAGACTGGGCAGTTCATTGCTGGTTACCGCCCTCTGCTGTAGTTCTGCTTGCAGCGTAGCCACTTGGGCAGTTATTGCATCTGGGCCGTGCTGGTGTGGCAGTGATTTCTGCAGTTCTTCCCCCTCATTGTGGCGAACAGTAATGGCACGGCCTCTGCAGGCCTTTATTCGCCGCTCAATACATGCCCAATACTGTTTAGGGGGGTGCTTCATGCTCTAAATGGTAGAGGTACCCCTCCACTACCAGCATTGGTTTGCCACATTGGCTGGACACTGTGTTGTATCTGTTGCCAAGCTGACCTGGGATATACTCGTACACAGATTCCATTGTGGCAACACTACTTGCAGATAGTCTCTCGGTATCCATCACATCCAGTGTAGCAGGGAACAGAATGTCGACGCAACGTCGGTACAGGCCACTATCAGACTTTGTATATGTTGCTGTACACTACCTTGTGTTGTATCCTTCTGAATAAGCGTGGTCTGCCACAGTGGCCTTGTGCAGCAGTATGCACACCACCATGCTCTTACTACTTGTTCTGCTAGGAATCCTCTATGTGCAGTTCACACAGCCGTGGAATTGACAAGTGATTGTAGTCTAGTAGGAATATACTCAGCTTGCTTGCACCACTGGTTCTGCATGTACTGCACAGGTCCCCTTTAACTCCCAGCTATTGCTGCTAGCCAATCAGGGTGTGGAGTCCAGTCTCAGTGACAGAGATTACATAGGGATGTATCCCTGTGCAGCACCCTTTTCTGCCTACATGCATCTGTATACTTGCGTACCCCAGCTGCAACAACCATTGGATGGGTTTGGCAGCCCCAACATTACACACATGGTACTGTGGACTGGGAGATGGGTTGATACTCCTGTGTGTCCCATACATACTTTTCCTCCCCTGTGTGTCTGTGTTCCCTTCTACAGTGGTTGCTTTCACACTTTTGTGTAGGTAGTCTGTGATTGCCAGGGATGACATGTTTCCACCTGCCACTGCACTAGGGAGGCTCTGGCAGGACAGTGTCTGTCTGTTGCAGGTGTACCTCTCAACCTCTTTGGGTAGGTAATGTGGAAATCGCCATAAAAACAGTGGTACACACAGGGACACTTTTTACATCTTGCTCTTACAAACTTAGTTGCTAGAATAACAGCTTGTGCATTAGCATGATTTTTTTTCTGATGGTTATGAAGTCTGAAATTCAAATGTCTGCCATTATTTTCTAACTCTACTCTTCAATGATGTTTCACTACTTTGCCGGAGAGCCACAGTTATTTGGTATATGGACCAAACAGATTCTGCAAAGCTCAGGGTAGTCTGCAACAATCTGTACTGTTGTGGGGTATGGGCAGGGATGCTTGTGGTGTTGTAACTTCTGTACTAGCGACAGTGCGCATGCACAACTATATCTCTCTGCAGCAAGCTGCAGCTTCTTTGGCTTTTCCTGACAGCTTCCCACAGCAAGGTTTAATGTACGGGTTGTGTGTGGGGGATTTGTATGCTTGTGCACGGCAACAGGTAAGCTGCTTTTTGGTTTTTACTGTGTTCGGACCTTTTTAGCCACTTGTTCTGACGATCGCTTGTGTAGCACGTCTGTTTCCACTGTCAAGTGACAGCCCACTTGTCTACTTTAGGGAACATCTCTGTTTGCCTGGTTTCCTGTCTGCGTGGATTCCCACATCATCTCTCTCTTTAGGCCACACCGCTCTACGATCTAGCGGTGCTGCGGCCTTCTGCGTTGTAGCTCGCGGGCATTAGTCTCGTGATCTACACGCCGGAACCCAATTTGAAATATAACACCACATTTCCTTATTAGCTTATTTTCCGTAATTTTCATATGAGATATGGGATAGTAGTATATATTTTGATATTATAAATTTGCTTGTACTACATTCCTCACGCATTCTGGGAATGCAGAACTGTTGCCGCCTTCTGTTAAACCGCTGATGTTAAGTTGAAGTTTATTTCTGTTTGTTTCTGTTATTGAGAGACATTTGGGAAAGCAGGGAGTATCTGCAGAAAGGCGCAAGCAATGAAAAGTATTTTTAAGTATGAGACTTTTTTTTGCTTTTTCTCTGCAAAGACTTCATTTTTTACTATAAGAATGTTTCTATATTGGAAACCGTTATGTGGCATAAAGAGATAAAACCCTGACTATATCACTGGTGACTGCAGTTCAAATAGCAGCTCAGGTACTGGTATGCTGTGATGTGGGAGGATGAAGATTGAGTGGCTGTTGACAGCTTAACTCTCATGTGGGCTAGGGGAGGCAGCCATTTTACCCCGGATGGGTGACACCTAGCAGGAGCACCGAGTGATGATCTTAGTGGTTCACTGTTGCAGTCATCACATTTGGGTTATCTTCTGCAGGTAGCCCTCAGCTGGCCTGAATACCAGAGTCTTAGGATTTCTGCGTCAGATGCTGTCACTTCTTCTTTGACGTCAAGTCGTCAGGGGTATAAAACATGCAGCCAACGCCATTACACCAGTCTTTCTTGCTGTGTCACAAAGTGTCTAGCTCCAGCCATTGCATTTTGCAGGCAGAGAAATATTCAGATTTACCCATACTTGGACGATTGTCTTATTCAAGCAGAAAGCCAGGACTTGCTATTACAACACCTGACATTCATAAAGAAACTTCTAACCTCTCTGGGGTACACCATCAACAAAAAGAAATCTCAACTAGTATCCTGCCAACAGATTGTATTCCTGTGAGCAAGCTTTCCCAGATGGCATTCCTCACTCCAGAGAAACAAGTTTATTTGACAACCTACTTCAAACTATTGGCCACAAAACCCCAGCTAACTGCAAGGAAAATACTGCAAGCCCTGGGGTTCATGGCCTCTTGCATTTTACTAATTCCGTATGCAGGACTGCATATGAGGAAACTCCAGTGGTATCTAAAAAGCCTATGTCTTTGTACAAAGAATTATAGAAATCATTGTTTCCAGGTCCTGAGAATGTTGCCACCAGAGTTCCTTTGGTGGACAGAGGCCTGCTACCACAACAAAGGAATCCATTTCACTGTACCCCCTGCCGCCCAAACCCTAACAACAGATGCATCAGACTATGCATGAGGGGCTCACATGGCAGGGCAGATGGAACCCAAGACAGATGCACCTGCATATCAATCAAAAAGAAATGTTAGCTGTACAGAATGGTCTGACAGCCTTTAAAGACAGTATTCTTCCAGGACAACTATTGGTAAAGACAAGACAATGCCACAGTTATGTGGTACATAAGCAAGCAGGGGTGAACCCACTCGTACCCTATCTGCAGACTAGCCATGGCTCTGTGGAACACAGCCTTGAGCTACCAAGTACACCTGCAAGCTCAATTCCTGCCAGGCAAACTAAATTCACTGGCAGACCTAAGCAGAAATCGCATGGACCCACACAAATGGAAACTAGAATCCAAAATATTCAACCTCTTGAGGAACAAATGGGGGACTCCAGAGGTAGACCTGTTTGCCTCCCCTTAAAACTACCAATTGCACAAATTCTGCACACAAACTCCCCACAGCCAAGCTTGGAAAGTGGATGCCCTGTCCTTCACCTGGGAAAGCGTCTCAGTTTATTCCTTTACCCCTCTGCCTCTCCTCTCGAAGGTCCTACTAAAGATCAAACAGGGTAAGCCAAGGACAATACTGATTGCACCAGACTGGCCATGCCAGCACTGGTACCCCCTCTTGCGCAGTATGACACTGCTGCAACCATGGCACCTGCCTCAGACCCCTTCCCTGCTGTCCCAGCAGGCGGGCCATATTCTGCACCCTCAGCTTCAAACCCTGAACGTTGCAGCCTGGCCAATTCCTTGAGTTCTCCCCTAGCATCCCTCAGTAAGCAGGTACTGGATGTTATTCTGGAGGCAAGGAGGCCTAGTACTAGAAAATCCTGTGATGAAAAGTGGAAAAGATACTGTTCCTGGAGCCTAGCTCAGGGGATGGGCACAGCGGTGACCAGCTTACCTCATATTCTACAGTACTTAACAAAGATGCTCCAAAAGGGCCTATCCTTCTTGTCAATTAAAATTCATGCCTCTGTTATTTCGGCACATTATAATACTGAGCCAACCCTCTTCTCTCACCTTTTGTTAAAGCAATTCCTTAGAGGTGCCATTAAAAAGGTGCCAAAATT